>NC_045732.1:80905609-81034067 GCF_009834535.1 Camelus ferus | reverse complement strand
TCCTTTAATTTTTAAATGATTGAAATATTTTTATTTTTATGTCAGTTCTATAGGGGGAGTCTAAACCTTGCTATCCCTAGGTACTAAAGGTTATGGAAAATATTTCTTGCCATTAATTCTAAAAAGGAAGTTTTGTCAAAAAAGAAAGAGGAAGAAAGCTCTAGAATGTTGCTTTAGAATATAACCATCATAAATTATATTTCTGAAGTTGAGCTTTCTTTCACTCCTTTAAAACAGGCAATCTATTCCTAGAGGCGAGAAGCAAAAATCTTTACCCTTGACTTACATCCTCTGCTCTGTCTACTAGTTTGCAGCTATGAGCCAGGGTTTCCCCAGCTATTACTGTTCCACGGTCAACACCGTGGACACAGAGTGTGGCACTCAAGTCAGCTGCACACCCAACACCATTCACAACTTCCTCTTCCAAAAGAAATCCAGTTTTGTTTAGGGCAGCAATGTTTCTGGCTGAAAAGTGGCAATCTTCAGGCTTCCTTGCAGCTCTGTACCATCTTGCTGGCCAATGTAACATCTTGCTGGCCAATGAGATGTAAGCAGACAACTACTGAATGGGGCTTTTGAGAAAGCTATGAATTTTCTGACTTAAAAAAAAAAGGAAAAATGAGCAGCTAGCAGACGCCTTGTGCACTCTATTCTTCCCTCTTTTTCCTTCATAAAATGTCAACTCATGGCCAAGAGGAGGAGTGGTCAACTTGTAAGCATGGGGACATAAAGGACAGTAAGCAGAAAGTAGAAGGAGCTCACATATCAGCTCCACACTGTCTGTCTCCAGAGTTTTTATTACATGTGAATAATAAACAAAATAATATAAAAATAAAACCCTTTACTTAAGTCAATATTTGTCAGTTTCAAGTGATATGTAATCAAATGTAATCATACTGATAAACAGAGCCACACTTGCAACATTCACTGACCCAGTACTACAGTAGACAGTGACAGTCAGTAACCACTTTGAATCATCTCTGAGAAATCAAGAAGATTAAAAAATGCCAGGATAATGGAGACAGACAATACTCCACATTTCAAAAAGGACATACGGACCTCCAAACTTAGTCAATTCCTGGAAGAACTCTGAACACGATTCTTACTAAACAAAGTCACACTTCCAAAGGACTTCAGTTACTGCCCTTCAGGTGAAAGTTCACTTAACTTCGGCAGCTCATCAAGCCCAGATGAATGATCAAGCCTAAGTCTGTTGTAGCTTAGAAACATTGCTCTGCCCTGGTACGAAGAGCCCTTCTTGGAATACTCCTTGATGTGAGGAGAATAAGCCGGTCACGTGTGCTGCTCCCCAGAGTGAGGAAACATTCTATGTGACTTTGTGGCTGGGGATGGCAACCAAGCAGAGAGCTAGAGCCACAATCCTGTCCGAACATCATTAATACAACACTTATCATTTGCAGACACTGGTTAGGCTCTTTACATAGATTACATAGATTAACTCATTTGATGCTCAAAATGCCATATGAAATGCATACCATTCTTATCCCCATTTTACAGATGAAAAAGAAAACTGAAGCACAGAGAGATCAAATAACTTTCCCAAGAAGACTGGCTGAGAAAGAGTTTCTTATTTCTAATTCAGAAAACTTTAGAAATACATCCTTTAATTGGTTCCATCAAACCCCCACCTCCATGAATATTGTCTTTTTCTCATGCTACTGGTCACTGACACTTTGAACTTACACAGACTCAACATTCCCTCCCCATCTCATGAAACATATGTATATAACAAATGGCAATCAGCAAAGCTCCAGTCCTCAGTATTTCAACATTAAGACTAATTTTTCCTTTCATTCTTTGAACAGGGTAGGTATCAGCATAACTCTTCCGCTGTAGCTAAACTTATTCCTGCCTTTCCTAGTGTTTATCGATTGGATTGATTTCTTGGTTTTGTACCTCAGATTGCATATAGGTTACGTGCTCCATCAATCAGAAGTGCATATGGCTGCAGGTTATAGAAAAGCCACCTTAGGAAGACTTATTCAAATAGACGTTTATTTTTCTCATACAAGACGTCTGGTGGTAGGTGGCTGCTGGTAAAGGTTCACTGATGCCACTGTAAGTCTCCTGGTTACCCCCTCATGGTTTCCATAGTTTTAGGCATCACATCCATAATCAAGGCAGGCATTACAGAGGAAGAGGCAACATCAGCCAAACTTGTCCCTTTTTCTCAAAAAAGCATAAGCGTTCCCAGAAACTTCCAAATAAATTTATGCTTCCATCTTATTTGCAAAGAAATATGTCATGTGGTCACTCTAGCTGTAGGGTGGCTGGAAACATGCATATTTAGGTTTTCCAGCCTCCAGAGTAGAGGCAGGCAACGGGGAATGAAGCTGAGAATGAAAGTGGAGTTAGCCAACCCAGTGTCTGCCACAGAATGCATGCTTATTTGTTCTTAACAGATAAAGAGAAAATAATGTGATTATCTCATAGTGAAGCAGATACTAAACTGACCTTGAACATTAATACTTCACTTGTGCAGGTTTATTGGTGACACGTTTGGGCTATGAAATGAGTCCTGACACTGAACCCCAAGATATAGGAGAAATTTCAACCCAAATGTTAATATTGAACTCTGAAGTATAGAAAGCTTGGAAGTTGTCACTCCCAGCCTTACAACAAGAAAAACATTGAGTAAACCAAAAAGCAACGACTTTTCTTAGACCCAGAGAACTGAAGTCACAGGGCAAGCCAGCCCCAAAAGTGGAGAGACAGGTGAACATAGATAATCACAGCAGAGATCAGATTACCTGAGGCAGAAGCCACTGGAGCTAATTATTGGTAGGAATACTTAAATGGTGGTTTTGATGAATTGCTTGAGGCTCAGTGTAGACTAGCATCAGCATTGAAAACTCTTGGGGTACCAATCTTAGGGGAAGGCCTACAGTTTCATGGTTTGTGCCTCCAGGAACCACCCCTACTCCAGGTTGTCAGGGTGAAAGTCAGAAAAAAAATTCCCTCCTGTTTCCTGCAGGAGAAGGGGGAATACAGCCATTCTGAAATGCACCCAGTGTTCTCTGTAACAAAGGCCTGCCCCTCAAGGGAAATCACCTTAACAGAGCGCTTCCTAACCTGGGAGAGGAGCTATTAGCCAGTGCTAGTCCCCTCTAACCTCTCACCTAAAGGAAGAGAAAAAAGCTAAAAAATGCTTCTGAAGATCACAGCCCAGGAACTTAGGGCCACTAAAAATCTGGGAGTTAATCATAAGATGATAGAATGCTCCCCCCCCCCAACACCTTGCCACCACATCAACAGGTATCCAGTATAATAGTGGATTAGAACTAAAAGAGCTGAGAGACAGACTATACAAGAAGGAGTTCTTGGACAACAGACTGAAGATTTCTAGTCAAGATAGCAGAGTGGTAGGACAGCGAGTTTGCCTCTCCTCGCGACTACAACGAAACCACAACTGAATGCTAAACAACCACTGAAAAAAGACTGGAACCTAGCAAAAAAGACCTTCTACAACTGGAAACATAAAGAGGGAACCACAGAAGGATGGTAGGAGGGGCATGTTCATAATATAATTGGGCCCCATACCCCCCGGGTGGGTGACCCACAAGCTGAAAATTTAAGTCTCAGAGGCCCTCCCACAGGAGTGAGAGCTCTAACCCTCACATCAGGCTCCCCAGCTCGGGTCCTGGCATTGGGAAGAGAAGGAGACCCCAGGACATCTGGTTTTGAAGGCCAGTGGGACTTGGCTCTGGGAGCCTCACGGGACTGGGGAAACGGAGACTCCATTCGCTTGAGAAGCGTACACGGAAATTCACATGCATGAGGTCCAAGGGCAGAGGCAGTGATTTCATAGGAACCTGGGCAAGACCTGCCTGCTGGATTTGGAGGGTCTCCTGGGGACATAGGGGACGGCTGCGGCTCACTCAGGGGACATAAAAGCTGGTGGTGGACATTCCAGGAGTGTTCATCTACATGAGCTTTCCTGGATGCTGACATCTTGATTGGATCATTAGCACCAAGACCTAGCCCCACCCAACAGCCTGTAAGGAAGCCTCAGGCCAAACAACATACACGGTGGGAGCACAGCCCCACCCATCAGCAGACTTCCTAAGCCACAAAGGCCTCTAGACACAGCCCTGCCCACCAGAGGTCCAGGACCAAGCTTCACCCAGCAGTGGGCAGGCACTGGCTTCTCCTGTCAGGAAACCTGCATAAGCCTCTAGTCCAGCATCATCCACCAGGGGCAGATACTAGAAATAAGAAAACAACAATCCCAAAGCCTGTGGAAGGAATACACAAACACATAGAAAGATAGAAAATATGAGGCAGCAAAGGAATATCTCACAGGTCAAGGCACAAGATAAAATCCCAGAAGAAGAAATAAGTGATGAGGAGGTAAGTAATTTACCTGAGAAAGAGTTTAAAGTAATGATGGCCAAGATGTTCAGGGAACTCAAGAGGAGTGTAAGATGCACAGAGAGAAGTTTTTAGCAGAGTTGGAAAATATAAATAATACCCAAACAGAGTTGAAGAATAAAATCACTGAAATGAACAATACACTAGAAGGAACCAAGAATAGACGAAATGAGGCAGAAGAACGGATCAGTGAGCTAAAAGACAGATTAGTGGAAATCACTACTTCAGAACAGAAAACAGAAAAAAGAATAAAAAGGAATGAGGATAGTTTAAGAGAACTCTGAGACAACATGAAGTGCTCTAATATTCACATTATAGGGGTCCCAGAAAGAGAAGAGAGAGAGAAAAGACTTAAGAAAATTTTTGGAGAGATAATCACCAAAAACTTCCCCCTTTCCCAACTTGGGAAAGGAAACAGTCACCCAAGTCCTGGAAGCACAGAGTACCACACAGTATCAACCCAAAGAGGAACACACCAAGGCACATAGTCATCAAATTGACAACAATTAAGGATAAAGAGAAAATATTAAAATTAGCAGGAGAAAAGTAACAAATAACATACAAGGGAACTCCCATAAGGTTATCAGCTGATTTTTCAGTAGAAACTCTACAGGCCAGAAGGGAGTGGCACAATATATTTAAAGTGAGGAAAGGGGGAAACTTACAACCAAGAATACTCTATCCAGCAAGGCTCTTGTTCAGACTTGATGGAGAAATCAAAAGCTTCACAGATAAACAAAAGCTAAAAGATTTCAGGACCACCAAACCAGCTTTACAACAGATGTTAAAGGACGTTCTCCAATCATCAAACCATAAAAAAAGAGAACAAAAAGAAGAAAGAGGGGGGAAAAAAGAGACCTACAAAAGATTGCTTTGGCTGTTCGGGGTCTTTTGTGGTTCCTTTTAAATTTTGAAATTGTTTGTTCTAGCTCTGTGAGGAATGTCGTGAGTATTTTGATGGGGGTTGTGTTGGATCTGTGGATTGCTTTGGGCAGTGTGGCCATTTTGATAGTGTCGATTCTTCCACTCTAAGAGCACAACTCAAACTGAGGGCCATTTTACAAACTATTCTTTAATCTTGAAATGTGTCCAGGGCATGAAAATCAAGGTAAAACCAAAGAACTGTTGTAGATACATGGCAATTACAGAACAACACAGGTTTCAACTGCATAGGTCTACTTATACATAGTTTTTTTCAATAATAAATACTACAGTACTATCCAACCTATGGTTGAATCCATGGATCTGGAAGAACCCTAGATTCAGAGGAACCATGAATACATAAGAATGGCGATATAGAGAGTCGACTATAAGTTATACTTGGATTTTCGACTGTGTGTAGAGTTAGCATGCCTAACCCCAATGTACAGGGGTCACTCATAAATGTAAAAATATTATTCTAGACTGGATCCATTTGCTATAAATGGCTTTACAAGGATAGAGTATCCTTGGCCAAACTCAAATAGAGTATCAGGATTAACTAGTAGTATTTTATTGATGTTTTATTGATGTTAACTTCCTGATTTTGATGTTGATATTGTCATTATGCAGGAGAGTGTCCCTATTTGCAGGAAATACACAACGGATGTATCTGGAAGTAATGGGCATCAGATCAGGAACTCACTTCCTCAACAGATCAGGAAAAAAACCTCTGTGTTGCACTTAAATTTTTTCTGTAAGTTTGATATTGCTTGATAACAGAAATAATAAAATATGTATACACATAAAAAGGACAAATCAGTAGTGTAAGCAAAGAGATGAAATCTCTAGTCTATAAATGACAGAAATTAATAAAACCACACTGTAACAGAAACGAAGAATGCCTTAGATAGGTTCATCAGCAGACTGGACATGGCTGAGGAAAGAATCAGTGAGCTTGAAGGTATATCAATGGAAACTTCCCAACCAGAAATGCAAAAAGGAAAAAAATAATGAACAAAGATAAAAACAAAAGAGAATATCCAAACATTGTAGAACAATTACAAAGAGTGTAACACATGCATAATGAGAACACCAGAAGAGGAGAGAAAGGAGCAGAAGAAATATTTGAAGTAATAAAGGCTGAGAATTTTCCAAAATTAATAACAGACACCAAACCACATCTCTAGAAATCTCAGAAGACTTCCAGCATGACAAATACCCCAAAACCCACACCTTCATGTTGAAACTGAAGAATATTAAAGACAAAGAGAAAACTTGGAAGAAACTAGGGGAAGGGGGAATTTCCTATAGAAGTATAAGGATAAGAATTATCTGTCTTCTCATCAGAAACCATGTAAGGAAGAATGAAATAAGATATTTAAAGTGTTGAAAGGGAAAAAAAAAAAACTAGAATTCTGTATCCAGTGACATTATCCCTCAAAAGTGAAGAAGAAATAAAGACCTTTACAGCCAAAGATTGAGAAAAATATTTTTAAAAAAAGAAATATTAAATTTCTTCAGAGAGAAAGAAAATGGCACAGGTCGGAAACTCAAATCTGCATAAAGAAAGGAAGAGCTTTTGGGAAGGAATAAATGAAGATAAACTAAACACTTATTTTTCTTAATCTTAATTGATCTAATAGACATAACTGTCTTTTCAAATCAATAACAGCAACAACGCATTGATGATTATAGTACAGGGATAAATGAAATTAAATAGGATGAGGGACAAGAGAAGGGAACTGGGAATATTCTTTAATAAGTTACCTGCACTATCCATAAAGCAGTATACTGTTATTTGAAAGTAAACTTAAATTAGCTGTAAATACATATTGCAAATTCTAGGGAAGCCACTAGAAGTTTTTTAAAGAGGTGTAATTAATATCCTAGCAGAGGAGAAAACATAGAATCATATAAATTCTTCAATTAAAACCAGAGAAGCCAAGGAGAGGAAGAACAAAAAAAGAAACTAAAAACAAGCGCAATGAATAGTAAACAGTTACAAAATGGTATATTAATCCAACTATAACAGCAATCACTTTAAATGTAAATGGTCTAAATACCTGAATTAAAAGACAGAGACAAAGTGGATTTAAAAAGAAAACACAACTATATGTTGTCTAAAAGAAATCTACTTTAAAGACATACCTAGACTAAAAGTAAAGGAGTGAAGAGAGATCTATCATGCTAACACGAATCAAAAGAAAGCTGGATTAGCTATGTTAATTTTAGGTAAAGTAGACTTCAGAACAAGTAACATTATCAGGGATAAAGAGAGAAATTACATAATGATACACAAGTCAATTCTCTAAGAAGAAATGTTAAATGCATATGCAGCCAACAAGAGTGTCAAAATATATGAGGCAAAAGCTGATAGATCTACAAGTAGAAATAGATCCATTGTTATATTTGGAGACTTAAACACCCCTCTGTCAGTAACCAATAGATTTAGAAGGCAGAAAATCAGTAAGGATACAGCTGAACTGAACAGCTCCATAATCAACTTGATCTAATTGGAATCTATAGACTATTTCATCCAACAAGAGCAGGATTCTTCTCAAGTTCACATAGAACATCCACCAAGAATGGTCCATAAAACATATAACAAATTTGAAATTATACAAATCATACAGACCACAATGGAATTAAACTAGAAATTGATAACAGAAAGATAATTGGAGAATCCTCAAATATTTGGAGATTAAACAACACTTCTAAATAACACATGGGTCAAAGGAGAAGTTTCCAGAGAAATTTTAAAATATTTTATACTAAATGAAAAAATAGAACTTACCAAAATTTATGGGATACAGCAAAAGCAGTGGTTAGAGGGAGATTTATATAACAGGAATGAACAATTGGAATTTGAAATTAAAAATACAATACCAGTTACATCAGCACCACAAAATGAGATACTTAGGCATAAATCTTACAAAATATGTACAGTATCTACATAAGGAACACTACAAAACCTTGATGAAAGAAATCAAATGGAGAGATAATTCCATGCTCATGGATAGGAAGATTCAATATTGTTAAGATGTCACTTCTTTCAACTAGATCTATAAATTCAAATGCAATCTCAATCAAAATCCAGCAAGTCACTTTCTGGATATTGACAAACTGATTCTAAAGTTTATATGGAAAGGCAAAAGGCTTAGCCTATAGCAAATACAATATTGAAGAACAAAGTTGGAGGACTGACTTTAAGACATATTTTAAAGCAACACTAATCAAGACAGTGTGGTATAGATCAATGAACAGAACAGAGACCAGAATTAGATCCATGCAACTATAGCCAAATGAGCTTTTCCAAAGGAGCAAAGGCAATCAATGAAGAAAAAATAGTTTTTTCAAAAAAATAGTTTTTTCAAAAAAATAGTGCTAGAATGATTAGACATCTATATGCAAAAAATAAATTAAAATAAGCCTAGACACAGACTTTACACTTTCCACAAAAACTAACTCAAAATGTATCATATCCAGCAATCCCACTCCTGGGCATATATCCGGAGGGAACTCTAATTCAGAAAGATACATGCACCCCAATGTTCATAGCAGTACTATATACAATAGTCAAGACATAGAAGCAACCTAAATGTCCATTGACAGATGACTGGGTAAAGAAGTTGTGGTATATTTATTCAACAGAATACTACTCAGCAATAAAAAAGAATAAAATAATGCCATTGCAGCAACATGGATGGACCTGGAGATTGTCATTCTAAGTGAATTAAGTCAGAAAGAGAAAAATACTGTATGATATCACTCATATGTGGAAGAAAGAAAGAAAGAGGACACTAATGAACTCATCTACAAAACAAAAACAGATTCCCAGACATAGTAAACAGTCTTACAGTTATCAGGGGAAAAAGACTGGGAAGGGATAAATTTGGGAGATTGAGATTTGCAAATGTTAACCACTATATATAAAAATGGATTAAAAAAAGACAAATTTCTTCTCTATAGCACAGGGAACAACATTCAATATCTTGTAATAACCCTTAATGAAAAAGAACATGAAAACAAATATATATATAACTGGGACATTATGCTGTACACCAGAAACTGACACATTGTAACTGACTATACTTCAATTTAAAAAAAAAATGGATCATAGACCTAAATGTAAAACGCAAAACTATAAACTTCTATGACACAGGAGAAAATCTAGGTGAACTTAAGTTTGGTAATGACTTTTTTGGATACAATTCTAAAAGCATGACCTGTGAAAGAAAAAAACTAATTAAGTTGGACTTTTTTTAAAATTAAAAACCTCTACTCTGTGAAAGACTGTTAGGTGAATGAAAAGACAGCAACAGACTGGGAGAAAATACTTGTGAAAAAACTCTGATAAAGGGCTGGTATACAAAATATACAAAGAATTATTAATACTCACTAATAAGAAAACAACCCAATTTTAAAATGGGCAAAATATCTGAATAGAGACCTTACCCAAGAAGATATACAGATGGCAATAAAGCATATAAAAAGATACTCAACATCATCAGTCATTAGGGAATTGCAAATTAAAACAACAGTGAGATACCACTATACACCTATTAGAATGGCCAAAATCCAGAACACTGATAACACCAAGGATTAAGTTGGGCTGGCGAGGATGTGGAGCAACAGGAACTCTTATTCACTGCCGGTGGGAATGCAAAATGGTAGACACTGTGGAAGATGGTTTGTAGTTTCTTATAAAACTAAACATATTCTTACCATAAGATTCAGCAGTCGCACTCCAAGGTGTTTACACAAATGAGTTGAACACTTATGTCCAAAACAAACCTGCACATGGGTGCTTATAGCAGCTTTATTCATAGTCGCCAAAACTTGGAAGCAACCAAGATGTCCTTCAGTAGGTGAACGGATAAATAAGAAGTGATACATCCAGACAACAGAATATTATTCACCCCTAGCAAGAAATGAGCTATCAAACCGTGAAAAGACATAGAGGAACCTTAAATGCTAAGTCCAAGAAAAAGCTACATACTGTATGATTCCAACTCTATGACATTCTGGGAAAGGCAACTCTATGGAGACAGTGAAAAGATAAATGGCTGCCCAGGGTTAAGAGGTTAAGTTCATGAACAAATAGGTGGAGCACAGGGGATTTTTTTAGGGTGGTGGAACTGTCCTATATGATACTATAATGGGGAGGGCACATGACATTATGAATTTGTCAAAGCCCATACACTATATAACACAAAGAGTGAAACTTAATGTAAACTAATGTATGGACTTTAGTTAATAAAAGGTATCAATTTTGGCTCATCAATGATAACAAATGTACCATAGTAATGCAAGATGTGAATAACAGAGGAAACTGGGAGAGAGGTGTCAGGGAATTGATATGGGAACTCTCTACTATCTGCTCAACATTCCGGTAAATCTAAAATTGTTCTAAAACATAGGTTATTATTTAAATATTTTTCCTAAAGTCTAGTTCAAAGGAGTTGAGTGTTCTAGTTCAATTGTAGAGTGTGTCACAAAAGAAGTAAGGCCTTAGCTGGGTCCAAGAGGTACATAGGATTTCTAGGGTTGGAAAGGACAAAGGGCATTTCTCTTGGGATTGAGGCATCAAAAAGACTTAAAAGGGCTCAAATTTCGAAGGAGCAGGAAATAACACAGAATAAATCAATGCAAAGACAACAGGCAATCATTTAATGGAAGCTAGGGGCCCAGACAAGTCTAGAAGTGCTGAAGCATCATTCCAGTATCAGATAAATATAAGCATGGAGCAGATTTGACCCAAGCTGGGTCCTCAACACATATTCATTCATTCTTTCGATAAATATTTAGTAGGCACCTGCTATGTTCCAAACACTGTGGTAGGCTCTGGGGACAAGCAGTAAATAAAAGAAACAAAAACCTGTTTTCACCGAGCTTACATTCTAGTGACAGGAGACAGAACCTGCCTGATGTTTTCAAGAAACAGCAAAAGAGCCAGTATGGCTGGAATGGAGGGAGGTAGAAGGTGAGATGGAGGAGATAACAGAGGCCAGTGGGTGAAGGGCACTGAGGCCAGAATAAATAAGGACTTTGGCCTTTACCCTGAGGCATTTAGGGAACAATTAGAGGGTTTTGAATAGCAGAGTGACTTGATTGACCCCCGAATAGGGTCTGTCTCTGTGTTGAGAAAAGACAGGGGATAAGAGTGGTTGTAGGGAGACCAGTGAAATGGTTACATTAATCCAGGTAAGAGAGGACAGGGATTTGGACCATGGTTTTAGCAGTGCAAGTGGTGAGAAGTAGATCGTGGACTCTGAGAGGATTTGCTGATGGATTCGATGTGTGAGAGAAGGTCAAAATGACTCAGTTTTAGGCCTGAGCAACTTCCTGGAAGAAGGGGTTGCCAGTGACCCAGAGAGAGAACAATATGGGAGGAACAAACTCACCAGCAGGGCTGAGCCCGGGTCTGAATTCAGCCAAGCTGTCCTGCTAGGAGGAATTCACAATCCAATGAGGGAAACAGAAATATAAGTGATTCCAGTATGTTAAGCATCACAGTAGAGGTATTCAACATTACTGAGTCCCTGCTACATGCCAAGCAGTGTGGTGAGGAAGCAGGAGGTATGTTCTTTAAGAACACAAAAAAATTTTTTGCAAAGGTTTGTAAAGACATTCACAGGAGTTTTCACCACAATGTGACATCAGGGAGCTGGCAATAACCTAGACACCCATCACTAGGGAAATCATGGTGCACACACAGCAACGTGCATATAGCTCAAGAACGCAGTGCTGAGTGAAAACAGCGGTAACAGAGATTTACAGTCCGGTACCATCACCATAAATGTAAAAGGGGTGCACACAACACTGCATGTCTTAAAGTATCCACGATCTTTATCAAATACATTGCAATTTGTGTCTGAAAGAAGAATGAGAGTGGGTCTTGAGGAAGACAAGGGAAAATAATACAAACAATATAAAATAACATAAATAAGACAGGGGCCTTTGCAGGGACTGATGATGACAATGTGTCGAGAATTGAGGAGCAAAGCTAACTCTCTGCACCTGAGATACAAGTAACACGCTAATAGGAATCCAGCTGATAACCATAATAAGATTATTTGTGGGGGCCAAGAAGCATGTGTAGAGACGTGAAGGCATGAAAGTGCATCACAGGTTCAGGAAACAGCACTAAGTTTAGTGCGGTGTGTAGTGGTTGTGAACGGCTGATAATATTTGAAAGCCCCAAGTAAACTGAACAACACCCTACACATGGAAAGTATAATCATTCTAATCAATCTGTCCCCATTCACTACATCGGGGTTAAAGCTCACGCTCGGCCCCGCTTCCATACCTATGATGAGATTCTCTTTCGGCCCTATTGGAATCTTTGCATCTTGTGACTACTCCAGAGACCGTAGTTCAATAGGTCATTCCTGTTTACCGTGGCCTCAAGGAATGTGGCCCTTGATCTGAGGCTTTCATGCTGGAGCTCTGGCTAGGAGTGGGGTGGGAAGGGAACTGGAGGCCCAAGGATGCCTTGCATTCTGGGGCACCTGCCTGGGGCAGTTCAAACCACCGCCACCAACTCAGTGCTGCCAGTTAATTCTCACTGGTCACATTCCAGCTGGAGTCATTTTCCAGCTCTGACCACCCCTCTCCACCCCAGACTGGATCCTGTCCCACTATCCTAGGTGGATCTATTCTTCATAGCCTTTATCACAGTTGCAACTCCAGGTTTACTTTTCTGATAATTTGATTTATGTCCATCTATGCCTCTGGGTTCCAAGTTCAATGCTGGCAGTCTTTTCTTTCTTTTTCTCTTTTACCAATGTTTCACTAGCAGCTAGCACAGTGCCTGGCATATGGTAGGGGCTCAATAAACTCAGTTGAATAGAGGCCTTCCAAAGGAAAACTAGGTCAATGTGGATACAAGCACGGTGCAGAAGAAGGAATGAGAGTTGGGTTTTTCCACACTGTGGAGGGTAAAGGGGAAGAGCTGCAAGGAAACAAGTGCACGGCCCTGTAGATATGTCGCCTGACTGCTGTCCACATGCCCACCCCATCCTCTGGTACAGGGTGGGCATACACCATGCGTGAACTACCAGGAAGGTAAACTGTAAAGCAATTAGCAAGTGTTTAACAGATTTTTTTCTTTTTTTACGTATGCCAAGTAAAAGTATGAAACTGAAGCGAGGGAAGTATGTGGTCAGTGCTGGGTCTGAGGGAAGACTAACATTTCCAGAGATCCTGACACAATGCACTGGCTCTCAGAGGACACAGGATGTGTCCACAGGACAGCCCAAAGTCTCCTGGGGAGGGGGCGGCGTTATTCTCACCTTCTGCCTCTAAGGGTCACACAAGTCTGGGTCACGGTGGTTGCCACTGTCACTAGTTCAAAGTCTTCTTCAATCTATCTTCAAACTAATTCTTCACCTTTATTCTTGTCCCCCACTGAACCTCCAGCTCAGTCAGGCTCTGCCCCACTTTAAAAAACAAAAACAACCTCCAACCCAAGCCAGCCCGGACTCGGGTAAGTGAATACACTTGATGGCTACGGAGGCCCCTTCCCACTCCTCGGCTTCCCCGTCTAAAGGAACAGGCGCTCTGGACCTCGCCAGGCGACGCGAAGCAGCGCGACCTCAGCCAGCGGTGCGACCTGTCGCCGTCCTTCTCGCTTCCCGCCCGCCGCCGAGCCCACGCACGCAGAGCCCGCTCGCCTTACGTCGGGCCCGGCCCCCCCCACCCCCACCGGCCGGGCTCCAGCAGCGCGCAGGCGCGCGCTCCTGGGCCCGCGAGGGGAAAGAGGGCGGGGCCGAGGGGGCCGAACCCGCGGGGGGAGGGGCGGCGCCGGTCACGTGACGCGGTTTCACTGTTTACACGCGGAGCGGCCGGAGCGTTCGGCCTCAGTCAGGCGCTCGGCTCCGTTTCGGTTTCACTTCCGGTGAGGGGCCGCCTCGGAGCGGGCGGTGAGCCGACGGCGAGCGCAGGAGGCGGCTGTGACGGCGGCGCCGCTGCCGGAGGGCGTGCGGCAGCGCGGCGGCGGCGGCGGCGGCGGCGGCGGCGGCGGCGGCGGTTGGGCCTCGAGCGCCCGCAGCCCACCTCTCAGGGGCGGGCTCCCGGTGCGAGCAGGGCTGACGAGAAGATGGAGGAGCTGGTGGTGGAAGTGCGGGGCTCCAATGGCGCTTTCTACAAGGTACTTGGCTCCAGGGCAGGCCCCATCTTCGCCCTTCTTTCCCTCCCTTTTCTTTTGAGCCTCGGCCGGAGACAGGCCCGGGGCCCTCTTCCTGAGCGCTGCGCCCGGGGGCCAGGGCGCGCTCGGCGGGATGTGGTTTGAGAGGGAGGGAAGGACCGGACTTAGGGCCTGTAGGAAGCCCCTCGAGCCTCGCTGCCTCTCCTACGTGAGGCCCCGGCGCCTGTCGAAATTAGAAGCGGGCAAGGAAAAGGGGGTGCCCTTTCGGGGGCCGAGCCCCGGCAGGGAGAGCTGGGGATGGGCGAGGGCCGGCGGCAGGTAGGGGATCCAGGCGGGAAGGGCCGGTATCCGCACGAAGTGACGGTGACGGCTTATTTTCTCTTTTCTTAAATATCTTCTCTCAGTGGGATCCGGGCCTGACGTGTGGGTAGTTGCCGAGGAGCGGGGGGCGCTTCCGTCAAGCCACCTCCTGCCTTGCGAAAAGGGTTTGAGATCTCCTTTGGCTTCTCTTTTCCGGTCCAGCATTGGGACTTCGGAGAGCTCCACTGTTCTGGGCGAGGAGTGTGAAGAAAGAGTAGTAAGAAGCTGTAGTCGGTACCAGGTCACAATGGCAACAAATTTTTAGTGGCCTCTCTCTCTGGGTTTCAGAAGAGATTTTAGATCCAAAAGTTTCGGGAAGACTCTGACATACCCGAGTAGTGCTTTAAAGAAGTTGGTAATCTTGAATATTCGTGGTCCCCTTCCCTTGTTATAAATGTGGGAAATTCAGAAATACAGATGCTTCAGCGTCTAAAAACACTGGCAACTCTGCCACTTAAGAAAAAAAATTAACTCTCCAAAGGCCTGAATATATGCCATGAAACTTCAGGAAATTAACTGAGAGTATATAATTACTAGGGATTTTTTTCAAGTGAGTGGAAATGATTGTTCTGTGCTCCAAGTACTTGACTATCTTCTCTGAATGTGTAATGTTGCAGTGGATTGTATTGTTGAGGTTTTAAATAGGCATGCGTGGTTTTACTGCAAGTTTTTCTTTTGTAAGTTACACCATTGCAGAACAACTAATATCTTACATTTTTCAAAAGGTTTAAAAATATTTTCATGTGTTGGCAGTGCGTGTGTTGGTCAGTTTATAAGTTTTCGTTTCCTCTTGAATGTCTCTAACTTTTGTAAGTAATATCTCACCTTACTATAGTATTTTGGCATCAGAAGATGCACATAGAAGGAAGCTTGGAAATTAAATATTGCTATTGTCCAAACGCAATTCTTAAATTTATTTAGAATAACATAAACATTTCAAACGAGCTATAGGAAAATAAACATTGGCTTAACTATGTTATGTGTTTACCAATTTTATGGAGCTATTTGGAGATTAGTGTATATCATTAGTGAGTAAAGTGTGTAAATTGTTCCATACTTTTAGCAAAATGATAAAACCTTTAGCTGTAAAAAGAAGAAAAAATAACCCAGCATTTATGTTCTTAACAGCCTCACCAATAAAAAACTGTTCCAAGTGACTCTGCAGTCAAAATTCTGGATGCATTTATTTCAGTGATCCATAATTTCTGTTGGTTAGTTTGTGTAAAATTGTTCTCTAATTTCTTCTGGTTTGTGTAGAGTCATTGTTTCCTAGATTGGTAGTTTTGCTTGCTAGATTTGTGGCACTAACTGTAACAAATATGAGCAGGGGCTAATGGTTGAGCAGTGTGCTAATTTGTGATACTAGCTTAGACAGGATGCCACTCTTACTTTTTTAGTGGAGTTTGTTTGCTATAGAGGGCAAGTAGCACATCCTGGTCTTGAAGGATTCATTGTTCCATTCCAGCAATCTATGATTTGCTCCCATGATTTGGCTTGCAAACTTATTGGAATATAAGAAATGCCCTCTATCTCTCTTCTTAATCCCCCCTATTTTTGTTTTTTAACAAAGTTGTTTACTTCGAAGGTGAATAAAAGGAATGTGTTGTCCCTTAGTTCCTTGAGGGGAAATGTGAAACATGAACAGCCGTGTGCACAGAAATTGCTATTATGTTTTTTTAATTAAGGTTTATTTTAAGAAAGCCTCAAATGGTCTGTATTGGTGGAAAAATGGTTTCTATAATGAAAAGGTTTAAATTTTTATACAGCTCACAATATTGATACGAGTCATAAAAGTAAAGTAGAAGTAAAAGTAAACTGAGTTGCCTGTCCAGTGGGAAGGGCAGAAAGGAGGGGAAATAAAGACCAATAAAAATGAACTGTTATGGAGAAATGTTACATTTATGAGAAAATTAGGAACCTGGGTTCATCAGATTGTAAAGCCTTAAAGAACTAAACAACTCAGATGGCTTCAGTATAATTGAATTCAGACTTTGATTTGCCTAACAGAACCCCATGTTGCAAGGTACAATTCTCCATCTTCTGAGCACATGGTCCAGATTTGCAGTATAGACTGGGTAGAGTGTAAACTGGGAACAATTGGATTGTTTTCTCTAAAACATTAACTCAAACTTAGGATTCAGAATTAACAGAATGGTGAAACCTAAACCCTAAGATTGTAACAGCTTATTTCTATTTTTCCCTCTGGTGTTTATTCTGAAAAACTTGAAAGAAGTTAGGTTTAGTAACTGTCAGAGCCACTACTTGTGTGCTTAGGGATTTCTTTGACTTAGAAAAAGTTAGTCACATGTACAACTTACAGAGCCTTATGTTATTTAAGACATGATGACACTTGAATTATACCTCACAACATTTTTACAAAGCATTTCCTAAGCAAATAATGTTGAAATAAGGTCCTATTGTAGGGAAATGTACAATCAAGGAAGTTTTTTTTAATGAAGACGTTAGTGGCCCAACATGTCAGCTACATAGCCTGTAAGAAATCAGTTTTACCCACAAATAAACTTGCATAAAGCACTATTCACATTTTCTCTGAAGTCTCTAGATCTAACTTTGCATACAGGTGTTATTCTTTACTTCGAGGAAGTAAATTATTCGGGTCAACCACATTTTTTTCTTCCCAGGCTAAATAACCTTTCTAGTGTTTAGTATCTTTGTGGAAGCATCATTATTCTCCTTTTGAACTGAGCATTTTTCAGCTTTGTACTCATGCACTTTGAAAACCTCCAAATTATTAATTGAATGCAAAATTCAGTGGTATAATAATTGGGTTTCTGATTCCTGCCCACTATGAGAATGTACCGCCTGAGATGACTATGGTTATGATAACTGTTGATAGGTGCTGAGAGCTTTCTAGGTGCCAGGGACTGTTCAGGTACTTTACCTCTGTTAATTTATTTAATCATCTCCCACAACCCTGAGGTACTATTGTTATTCCCATTTTATAGATGAGGACATAGATGTACACAGAGATGAGATAAGTGACTTACTAAGTGTCAGAGCTAGTAAGGGTCAGATCTCAGATTTGAGATCAGATCAAGTCTGATTACTTGAAATGATGAAATTTATCTTGAAGAAATGAATTGGGTATGATTTCCTGCCGATTTTTTAAATTTCATTGTAATCTTTGATTGTATTTGTTACTATAAATTACCTTAACATTCTGTAAGTACAGTTGCAAGGCGATACTACCTTTTTTTTTTTTAACTGCTGATACAGAGATGTCATGAAATATTCAGCTTATGTATCGGCTTCCTTTTTATTAACTTTTGCACCCTGGCATATTACCCTGTACTTCTTCAGATGAATGCTTATCAATGAAAGATAAAGTTAGGTATCTTTGTTACTGCTGTGAAATTTGCTTTTATTACACTGGGAACACATAAGAACTGAAGTATTCAAAAGTTAGAATACATACACAAGGAAGATTAATAACTCATTCAACACTATTCTCTCTGTACTTGTGTGTTGTCTTTGGGTCATTGTGAACCAGAAAGAATGCATTTTTCTCAAAACTTGTGGTAAATGCCCAGGTGAAGTCAAATATTCCTGGACATGCACTGTGGTTGGAACGGTTGTTGATAAGGTTTATTTTACTTTTCCCTTTCCGTTCATTCCCATACATTCTTAGTGCCCATATACAAAGGGTGGCAAAGCAATAACTTGCTTTTTATTTGAAGCCTTGGGTTTGAATCATATTTTATCACATTTCATATGTCCTTATCATCTATCTCCTACAGATTTTCTCTAAGAGGGATATTTTGCAATGCTCTAAGTTTTCTCTAATTAGAATTATCATTGTACTACATGTACTGTCTTCAGTAATAATGCAGTAGTTGTTCATTGGTGGTCAGGGCCTTACACAGAAATTTCTCTGCACAGTCACCTCTCATTTGTGAGAGAGTTTGCTGCGTCAAGGGGTGAGACATAGTGGGGGAGTAAGAGTTCACCCAGATAGAGATGGACTTTCTTTTAGTTTCATCATTCCTGGTAATGTAATGTTTGAATTGGACATCTCTAGTCATTACACACTTCAGTATTTTGTGATTGCCCCTGTGGCCCAGTTGCCAATGAGTTGGGAGATCCCATAATGATTTTTTGATTTCCTGTTTATTCCTCCCGATAAGGAGACTTTGTCTTTAACTGTACCTTTAGCACCTTTTTCAAACCCCAAAGATTTTCATCACTTTTTTTTCCTTCTCACAGTCTACATAACCTTTTAGTATTTAATATCTTTGAGGAAACAGCTTCCTCTTTTTCTATCCTAATTTTTAAATCTTTTTTAAGTATGCTTTTGTTGAGATACAACTTTTCAAGTGCAAGAGTGCTTATGATTCTGCATCTTTCAAAAAATATACCCCTCTCTGCTTTACCTCTCATTTGTTTACTGCCATCTTTGTGCCACGCATTGTGCTAGGCACTAGACATGTGTGATTTCATTATTCACAGCCACTTTAGATGGCAAGTCCAGTTCCCTTGTATCCATTCTTTACTTGCAGACAAGGAATCTGAGGCCCAGAGACCAGTTATGTCATAGAACCAAAATTTTGAACCTAGCTCTCATCCAGTCCCACGCAGCTCCCTCCATGTATTCGTTCAAACCCATTCAGTTGCCTTCTTTGGTAACCTCTCAGGAAACCCCTGACCTATCTTCTCATCGACTTTGCTTCATGTAGACAAGTAGAGATCACAACAAAATGTAGTTTCCCAAGTTGGTGGTGGGTGAGGTGATAGTGTTCTGGGCATGGCCAGGGGAAGAAAGGGTATGAATGGTAGCATAAGGGAGGGTCAGGGCCAAAAAGAAGGGTTATTGGAGAAAGTATGATGAGAAGCAGCAAGATAGGACCTTTGTTGGAAGTGAGGGTTTAGCAAAAGGCCTTAGAAGTCACAGGAGGACTTTGTCTTTGGTGAGAGTGCAGGCCAGAGGCAACCTGTGAGTTTCTTTTATTCCACTTATTACAGCAGCAACAAGATGATATTATATGCCTGCTGTATTCACTTAATATGCAAACAGTGACTAAAAATGACTGGTTTTGGAATAGTCATGCAAACATTCATATACAGATAAGCCTCATTAACTTGAAGGCAATGGCCCTGGTGAGGCTGTGATGATTACTCAAACCATTTCTGACACTCTGCATCCGGAACTGCTTTCAGAGCATTTGAAAGCTTTTTTTTTTTTTTTTTTAATAGTCACAACAGTTGCAGATCTTCCTCCTTTGAAGGAGTGCTTAATTTGAGGAAATAGGCAAGTGTGGTAAATGAGTATGATTAAACTGTGCAATAAGTTTTTGGCAAATAGAAAAAAATTAAAATAGAGCAGTGAAGTAATAAGACTACATTTTAGAGTGCTTTCAAGGTAAATTTGAAAACAGTCCCCAACATTTGTGAATGTTTGAAATCAACACTGTCCATTGGAACTTTCTGTGATGACAGACGTGGTCTCTGCCTGTGCTGTCCGCTATGGTAGGGACTAAGTCACGTGTGACTACTGAGCACTTGAAATGTGGCAAGTGTGACTGAGAGACTGATGTTTAAATCTTATTTAATTGTAATTAATGAAATATAAATATTCAGATATGGCCAGCAGCCTCTCTGGTGAACAGCAGCACATTTTAGACAAGGACAGTAGTATTGGAAGGATACCAGATTTAGTGAGAACAGTTCTTCACCCACCTGAGGCAAGGTTCTCTTAGTAGACTAAAGGATTTAATATTTTCAGCATGTGGTAAACAGTAAGGAACTAATATTAATTACTTGTGGAAACATAAAACTGTAGACAAGGATGAAGACAGAAGCAATGACATTTTTTGGTAAATAAGGGATTAGCTCCGAATAGGAGTCCCACCCTCAAAAAGCAGATTGTTGATTTCGTATTAGCCACCATGTAAAAACAGGGGAGAAAAGGGGTGGGGGTCTGTTCTTCCATCCTCCATGATTTGTGGGACTTACAAAACTAAATGACCGATTCTTCCAACTTTAATTGAAACATCAAGACTTTCTGTTGCTGAAGCAATAGTGAGGCAACAACCCCTTAGAGCACTAGGGGTGTGCGCCCTTATGAAATATAGTGTATTCTAAAATATCATGGTCAGTATTAAACTAGAGTTCTCGAAATATTCTGTGGAGAATATGTGTGATTTAAATATAGCTGAGGAGAACTGAGAAAGATCAAAATGATAGGAAGAAAATGTGGATCCTCTCCCCCTCATTTAAACCAACAACAATACATACACATGCTTGACTTAGAAATAATAATTTAGCCAGCTTGGGTATAGCAGAACACCTGGATTCAATTATAGTCCACCTTGATCTTACAAGGAAACTTTTTTTCAGCATAGCTTTGCTTTTATTCTTTTAAACATAATTGCAGAAGTTATGTATCTCTGTTTAGCTTCCATGTACAGTCGACCCTTGAACACACCGAGGCTTAGGGATGCCAACTCCCCCTTCACACAATCTGCCTCAGAAACAAAGAAATTGATACAGGCTCACCCAAAGGCAGGAAGATGAAACTGTTTGGATAGACTCAGAACTCAGACTCCTCGTTCCTTTGATTCCATGTATTGTGATCTCTAATTGATCAATTAGAACTTAGTGAATTTAAAGGTCTGTAAATTGAAAACATAGGTACTATGTTTATTGAAAAAAAAATCTGCTTAGAAGTGGATCCTCACAGTTCAAACCTGTGTTGTTCAGGGGTCAACTGTAAATGCTTTACAGGGCCCTGCCTTGTTTGCCATTGTTTTTCTTAAAGAACAACTAATTAATACTTTTACTGATCTGTTTTAATTTGGTATTTTGAAAAGTTGCAGTTTTTTAAAAAATGCTTTAACTCTGGCCTTTAAATATGTTGTTGCTTACCAAGACATTTGCATTGAATCATTTGTTTATTTAACACATTTATTGGGTACCTACTATATACCAGAAATTGTGCCAGTTACTGAAGATACAGAACCTAAAGAATGGTCTTAATCTGAACTGATTATCTTCCTACTATCCAAAGTCATGAGGATTTACTGCTATAGTTTCTTTGTAAGAGTTTTATAGTTCTAGCTCTTACATTTAGGTCTGTGATGCATTTTTAGTTGATTTTTATATATGGTATAAGGTAAGGCCAAAATTTATTCTTTTGCATGTGGATATCCAGTTTTCCCAGCACCATTTGTTGAAAACACTTTTTTTTTCTCCACTGAATTGTCTTGGCTTCCATGTCCACAAAGAATTTCTTTCTACCACACCCCAAGCTGTTTCTCCAGGTCTTAAGCTTTTGTTTCTGCTGCCCATTAGGCATGCCTTTCCTCCCTGTCCTTCACTCCCTAAGCTGGATAGCAACCTCACCCTTTTCAGTTTGTCTTCCCTGATCAACATACCACCCCCCCCTCAAAGTACACATACCTTTCCTCCCAGGCTAGGATAGGAACCCCTTAGGCAATGGTCCATGATAACAGCTATTCATTGAGTTCTCAGTAGATATTCTGAAGTCCAACAGTAAATAAAATAGGACCTATGTTGCCCACCCTCAGGAAGCTTACTGTCTAAGAAAATGGGCGATAATAATGTAGTGGGGTAAGTTTATAGCAGGGATGTGCATAGGATGCTATAAGAATGCAGAGGACCAAATTGAACCTGGTGTTCTGGGTTTCCCCATAGGAGGTGACATCTGAACTGAAACCTAAAAGACCGTTAAGAGATAGCTAGGTGAAAAGAAGGGAAGGACAAGAGGAAAGGAGGAATAGCAGCATGTACAGAGAGAGGCCCAAGTAGTTTAGCACTGCTGAATCCCAACCTCCAAGGATGTGAAAGATGAAGCTGGGAGAAGTCGGCAGCAGGACGGGTCACGAAGGGCCTTTTACGGCCAGAATAGTTTGACCGTAATCCTGCAGACAGGGAGAAACCATGGAAAGACAGAAACATGTACAGAACAAATTTGAGTAAGAAGCTTAAATCTCTCAAGCCATTTTAAAATGAATTAAGATATAAAGCCCCTTGAGTTTCTTTATGCTTTATCCTACTTCTCTAATTGTCAAAAACAAAACCTCCTTTTCTGCACCTATTAAAAACTTAATTTTATAGAATTACAGACAGCATGCTGATTAAAGAATTCTTGATAATTAGTTAGCTATTACTTTTGTTGTGTCGTTCTGCAGATTACTAGCAATTGCGTCATCAGATTTAAAAGATTTAAACCTCTGTACTTCATATTACTGTTTTGCTCTCCAAGTGCCTATGAGATTGAGAATTTAATTAAACTCTGGTAATTGGACTTTTTAGTGGTATTAGCAGCATATTGTTGGAGAGAATTTAGTGTACTTGTGTATACATAGATTTGAGATTATATTTAGTTATTTATGATTGTATTCTAAAATTTTATTATGAAGAAAAACGTAGGTTACAACAGATTTATACTAGGTGGCATATAGCTCTGGAACAAGTTTTTTGTTTCTGTTAATTCTAGCCTGAAGTGTACCTCCAGCTTTGCGCTCACCACTTGCATTGTAATTTTCAATTTACTTGTCTCTCCTTTTCTTATTAGATGCTGATCTCTGAGCAGTTTTTTCTTGTTTTATTTTTAACTAATCAGTATTTCTAGGGCCTAGCACATAGTAGGTATCTAAATATAGATATGATTCATGAATGAGTGATCTTCACAAACTGCCAGACTTTCGTTTGAAGCTCCATTCTGTTCTTAAACATAAAATGTTCGGTATCTCTGTAAAATGTAACTAAAAACAAAAATGACATTTAAGGTTAGAAGTTAATTTAACTGTGATATTTTTCTTACAGGCATTTGTAAAGGATGTTCATGAAGATTCAATAACAGTGGCATTTGAAAACAAGTAAGTGTCTTGATAAAATTTGAATAGTTAGGTTCTTTAATATTTTTATGCTAATTTTTATTTTTACTCCTCATTAAAAAAATTTCAAGTCTAGTTTGAGTGTTTTTCAGGAATGGATCTTCATGTTATTGACCAGGAAGTTCCTGAACAGCGCAGTATTAAACCAGTGGGATGGCTGTTCCTGCTAATGACCTCAGAGATCTCTTTTGTATAATCTTGATCCTTACATCTCAGCCCCCTTGAATGTGAAGAAAGATACCAGATTCTTCTGTATTAGTAACTGAGAGTTTAGATAGGAATATTTGTAAATATTAAAAGATAAAAATGAATGGGTTCATGGGTATTGGGAAAGTAGATGTGAGTTTTGTAATATTAAATCTAAAATTGATGGTTTTAGTTGTCTAGTACATTTTATTGGAAATAATTGTTTGCCCATTAACATTTTTTATCTGTTTCATATGTTTATGGTCTTTAATAGCAGTAACTGATCTTCTCTGCATTCTTCTGCTAGTTGAGTAAATAAAGGTACTTTGAGGCCTAGGAACATTAGCTATATATACGAAGACATCAGTAGTATAGATGTTAACGTTTCATTGGGGAAGACAATTCTCTTGACTGAATTTTTTGAATGCTAATAAACAGCTGTTTTCAGACAGGCCAGTCAAGATTCTAAAGTATGTATAAACTTCTTAGACAAAGTGTAGATGTGGTTGTGATCTTAGGATTTTACTGAACTCTGAAGGTGGTCAACAATGATAATGTTTTGGCTTTTATTTGCCAAGAGAAATTAATAGTGTATCAAAAACAGATTGCAAATCTATAGAGGGATGAAATAGATTAGTGGTTGCTTAGGGTTGGTAGAGGATGGAGAGCCATAGCTAAAGAGTATGAGGTTTCTTTTTCAGTTGATGAAAATGTTCTGAAATTGACTGGTAATGGTTGTGCCTATCTGTGAATGTGCTTAAAACCATTGACTTGTATGGGTGTTTTGAAGATTGAAAAATCTTGTTCAGCATGGGTGACCACCAAAAAGCAATCTGAAAGTGTCTGTATGTCACAACTGAGACAGTTCGGGGAGTTTGTTGTTTAATGTCAACTAAAATGTACTGTTTAAAAAAAATTGATTTGTACATACTCTTAAGTGGATAGGTTATATGGTTATGTGAATTATATCTCAATAAATCTGTTAAAATACAGTATTTAACTCAGTCATGCTATAATTAGACTGTTAGCAGAATCTTTTAGCTACCAGCAGGACAAAGTACAGTTGACCCTTGAACAACATGAGTTTGTACTGCATGTGATCACTTACATGTGAATTTTTTTCAAAGTAAATACTACAGTACTACACAATCCAAGGTTGGTTGAATCCACGACACCAACCTCAGGTATGGAGAGCCGAGTATAAGTTATACATGGATTTTTGACTGTGTAGAGGGTCAGCATCCCTAACCCCCGAATTGTTCAAGGGTTAACTGTAGTAGTCTCAGATGCCTGAAACATATTTAGGAGGACAGAGATAAAAGGATTTAGAGTACCCTACCCTGTTCTCAGCTCTAGACAAATAGTCTCGGCCCAAAATACAAGTTTGGATAATAGAATGAATACCTTTCTCTGAATACAGAAAGCCAAAAGTTCCAAAATCTGCCTCTTTGCATGTTTATCCATGTATTATATGCTAGACAATAGCATCACACCTCTAGCAGAGGGATTTTTGATAACTCGGAGAGTAATTTTTTTCTTGTAATTATACTCTTATCTGCTTACTTCCATCACTAGGTAAACACTGTTTTCCAAAAACAGAGAGCTATCTTTATTTGCCACTCTAGTAGTTTCTCCTATAGTCCTTAATCTAAAGTATTAAGCAAACACTCATTTCCTCTATTCATTTAAGAATGTGTCTAGTTTATACACTGATAGATCAGTTCTCTTTTGTTTTCAATCAGATTTCTACTATTAACTTAAAATTATTCTGTCTTTGGACCTTCTAATTCTCTCCTGTACTATAGCTGCATACAAGGTTCTCTTCAAGCTATTTGTCATCCTGGGAATTTGAAATAGATCAGCTTTTTCCTTGTGTTTGTGAAGTATGCATGAGATTCAACACTGGGTTTGAGCATATCACCAGGATTTGATAGGTCCGTACTAAATCAGCTTCTTTGTACTTCCTTGTGTTTTTTGTTTTTCTGTTAAAAAACAAAAAACTGATAATCTGTAAAACTTCAGACACTTTCTTTCCTTTCAGTCGTAAAGGAACTCCTATAATACCACATTATTTTAGATGCTTTGTTTTTACCTTCTGTATTTTACGTTTTTGAATAAAGAATTTGAATTTTTATCTCTGTATACTAAAGACTTAAAATAATTCTTCCTTTTTTGAAACCAAGAAAATTATATTATGTATTATTATATGCTTTACAAGTCAAATTTAGCAGTACATCTGTAACATGTTAAGCCACTAATGTCAGTAAATATATTTTTAAAAAGTTGTTCTGAAGTAAAGACAGTTTACAGTTTTCAAGGGTGTATAATAATTCAAAGAAAAGGTTCAGTCTAATATATGCCCTAATAGATTTCCACAAATTCTGATTCAGTTACCTACTCTACTATCTTATATAATAGCTCTTCTCTAAAGAATAAAATACGCTTTTCTCAATAGGATTTTACTAAGAAGGCCCTTTAGCAGTAAACCCAGAAATGACTGCTTTAGCAGTTGAATCCTCCAGTATTTTTACAAAGTTTATCTTTTAATATTTTATATCATTGTGGATATAAAAGAATAATTTGGTGTTTTTCAAAATTGTTCCATATAATTTTAAGTTAAAAACCAGAGGCAACTTACTGAACTCCTATAGGCTGTCTCCATCGGGTTTCTGTGGTTTAGGAGACCCCACCAGGCCAGTGCATGCTGGTACATCATACAGATCAGCAGCCAGCTATCCATGGCAAGAATTGAGCACCTCGCTGGATCTAAAATTTAAAGGGGGAAAAGTGAGTTGTGAATTGCTAATGTGCTGACTGCCCCATTTTGCTTGGGAACTAGAGGGCATTTAGGACCAGTTTCTGTGGTTATTGGAATGTGGTTAAAATTCTTTTGCAAGTAGATGTATGGTGATACTACTAACACTTACTGATACTAACGTATTTAATTTAAGCATTAAAAGAAATTGCTGTTGTGGCCTTAAGTTTAGAACTCTTAGAGGTTGAAATTACTGGAAGAAAGACTTGTTTGGAAAATGGTAATGTTGTTATATTGTGTTTAGAGAAATACTCCAAACAGAACTACAAGGCTGCTGTGCTGCATGCAGACTCTGTTGAAGTGTCTCTATGTTGCCATTATGTCCCACTCAGCAAAACACTGACAGTTTTAAAGCATTTGCTTCTTTAAAGTAGAAAAACAGAGGGTCACACTTAACTAAAAGTTGATGGCAGCATGGTCATTGTTTCCATTAAGCCAAAAAGCATGTAAAATAATTTCGTTTGCTTATTTGCAGCTGGCAGCCAGAGAGGCAGATTCCATTCCATGATGTGAGATTTCCACCACCTGTGGGTTATAATAAAGATATAAATGAAAGTGATGAAGTTGAGGTAAGTTTCCCCTGCCATCAAGTTATTAAGCACTGAAGAGGTAGGAGCATTTAGCTTGCCTGTACCTTTTGTACCCTTTGTTTAACACTTTTTAATCTACCTTAAGAATTACAACTGTGATACAAATATGCTTTTTGACTGAGCCATCTTAATAATTATTTGAAATAACACGTTATTGACGCTTAAATGTGGCTGCCTAAGGGCGCAGCTTTGAAAGTCACCACTGATTTCCTTTGCCCACTAGTATTTCTTTTTTCCCCCTCCCCTCAATCTTTCAGTCTTTTATTTGAATAATATATTATTAGTTTATAACTGTGTCTCCATTTTAAGCAAAATGAGTTAGGAAAGTTAATCTTGCAAAGGGAAAAACATTATCCCTTATAGTAGAGCAGCATCGTACAGTTTCTTTAAGCAGCAGTAAATCCTCCTGGCATATTTTTAAAAACTCATCTACAAGTTTTAGTATATACACATAGAGGTAAAACATCTTTTTGCAGGAGATGCTGTGAACCACCTATTTATGTGCCATTGATGTCTTTGACCAAAAGGTGCTATGGAGATGTAACATGTTAACCACAACATTGTGTTTGTGATTTCTCTAGCCACTGAAAAGTGTTGTGAGACTTAAGGCCCTTGAAGTCTGCTTTATGTTGTAGTCGGTCTGTATAGTATTCTCTCCTTCCTCCCCTTTCACTACTCCATTTTAAGCTGCTTCTTTCTCCACAATGCCTTGTTAACAGTTGCAGTTTCATGAGTATTTGTGGTATGAAGGAAGCAGCTAAGTAGACGTTGGTAGAGGTCAAATAAAGTGAACTGGGTCCTTGAATTCTTATTTTCTGTGTTACATACAGATGGTGTAATGAAGCAGAAGAGTCCCAGCCTTTGATGAGGTCACAGTCTAGTGAGGATAGCTAATATGGCAGATGTGAATAAGTCCTAGGAAGAAAAAAAGAGGATGGACGGTGATGTAGGGGCAAGAGTGCTGTTTTAGAGAGGGCTCAGGGAAGGTCTTTGGATGTCCAGGCCTGTATTCTTTTCTGTACAGTTTTAAAGTGGAAGTAGACTGGAGTACTATTTATTTACCAAAAATGTAGTCAGTACTTACTAGGTGAAAGGAACTAGGCTTGGTTTTGTGAGGGATCCCAGTAGGGAACACAAACACTGTCTCTACTTGAGGACCTTTTGCTGTTCACATCCCCAGGAGACTACAAGCTCCCTTAAGTCAAGAACCAGAACTTCTGGTCTATTTCAGAAGTCCTCATAATATTTGGTTGGATAAAGGGGACAGGTTGTTTTTTTTTCCCCAACTGAGTCACATGACAGGTGGTAACCAATGAGATGCTGATGCTATGATGACCCACTAACAGTAATACGTAACTGAGATTATCACTCTGGCTAGAGCAGAGCTGAAGGGAATTGACTGTCGCAGGAGAGGAATGTAGGTTAAATTAAGTTGTATTTAGTCACTGTATTGTATAATCATTAACTTAGGTCTTTTGGTCTGTCTATACCAGGAATGCTCATAATAGTGATGGCTAAAGGGGACTTTTTTTTTTTTACAACTTAGTCACATGACAAATGGAAACCAATGAAACGCTGTTGCTAGAATGACCTCATTGTATTACATAACAGTTAACAAATAACTGAGGTTTTTCTCTGGCCAGAGCAGAGTTGAGAGGAAGTGATGGGGGCAAGAGGGAAAGGTAGGTTGAGTTAAGTTGTGTTTAGTCACTGTGTTGCATAACTGTGAACTACAGTAGTAAAAGGGAGACGAGAGTTGGAACCTTGAGTTGCTTGTCTTCTCTCCTGTCTTCTCCTCCCTGTCCCCCTTGTCCTTCCTGTGTCTTCTTTCTACTTCTGAGTATTTGTCTCTCTCCCCATGTATTACTGTGTTGTGTCTTTCCCTATTAACCTTGATTTACTAGTGTCTTCACAAAGGTTCCATGCTGCACATCATAAGTGAACTTTGAAGTGAAGTGATCATCAGAGAGATCAGTTTAGAAGAACTGGTGCACAGTGTATGAGAGCAGGAAGATGGTATCCAGAGGATGGCCAGCGTGGAGTTACCCATTTTAGTGGAGAGGGGTCAGACGACCAGAGATGGACCAAGGATCTGTCCATTTAGTTTGCAGGAGACATGAATGCCAGAGTGGTAACTTTAATGAGCTAACTAGTCAGTGGTCTTACCCACTTAGTGACCATGCATCCAGTCAGTCATTTGTTTTTTAGAGTAAAACAAAAACAAGTTTGTCTTTACATTTTTTAGATACATTTTCATAGCTCACAAAGTACCCAAGGAAAGTATGCCCAGGTTTACAAATGGTCAGCTTTTCTTGAGCACTCCTATTCAGAGTACTGATTACTACTGGGGTAATACAAAGAAATAGGAAAGCACTTTTTTACAGGGCGCTCATAGGTGATCGGGTAGTTTCTGTACCCACTAGTGATGTGGGTACAATCTGGTTTAAGGTATAGAGCATATGGGTTTGAAAGACACTAAAGATCATTTTAAGAAATTTTCCTTGATGTCTGATAATTTATAGATTTCTGAATGATGTTAATCATAAAATATTCTATGTTGTAATTTTTGTGTAGGTTTATTCCAGAGCAAATGAAAAAGAGCCTTGCTGTTGGTGGTTAGCTAAAGTGAGGATGATAAAGGGTGAGGTAGGAAAATGCCCATTTAAATTTTTTTTGTTATGCTTTTTCCCTTTTCTAAAGCCAGGTATACTACATTTCTGTCTGGATTTCTATTTGAAAGTAATATTAACTTGAGTCATTTTATTAAAATATTTACATGTTCAGTACATTTCATGTGTTTCAGTTTTTTTTTCCCTCTAGAGAATTTAAAAATAACTGAATAGGTATAGCTTTTTGTTCTTACTTTAAACAGTGTTACCAGGAATGACTTTGATTTATTTCTCTCAGTTTTACGTGATAGAGTATGCAGCATGTGATGCTACGTACAATGAAATTGTCACAATTGAACGTTTACGATCGGTTAATCCCAACAAACCTGCCACAAAAGATACTTTCCATAAAATCAAACTGGATGTGCCAGAAGACTTACGACAGATGTAAGTTGGTATACGAGAAAGGCTGAGAACTTAGAGGTGCTATGCAGTGAATTTAAAAGAATATAAATTTTAAAATAGTAGAAATCAATTTTAAATTCAGTGAACTTTGGCAAAAATGGTTTGCGAAAGTATTGAAAAAACATATTTAGCTTTATCCAGTTATATAATTAAGCCAACATTGCACTTGTTTAAATACACAGCTAATATACATTTGTTCACTAAAGTTGACATTGTTTATAGAATTTTAAGATTTCAAAGTTGATTAATACAGATATTCTGTCATAAGTCACAAAATCAGTTTCTAGATAGTGGAGGTTTCTTCAGGTTTTTTTCCCTTTTAACTAATATTTTCAGACAAATAAGTAACAAGTAGAGCAAAAAAAGCTTCAAGAGGTCATCTTTCGTATAATCCTTGATCTGGAGTAATGCTTAAAGAGTTTTTAGAGAAGAAATTCCTCTTAAAAGATTTCATCAAGGGCATGTATTAAGTTTGATTTGGACATGTCACACTATAGATAAATGTTAACTTGTAGTTGAAAGTACATAGAAATCCTGCTTTTTGATGGTAGAGATTGTGTATGTAAATGTTGTGCCTTCTGATTCATATACATTTCCTTCTCTCCCTTAAATTGGTTAGCAGTTTTTCTTTAGAAAAGAAACAACAAAACAAAATTGGGTACCCTGTACCTATTCCTAAAAGTTTTCAACAGTTGACTCAAGAAAATTACTGACCTACCATATGTAACTGAAATCAGGAAGCCTGCAGAGGAGTGTGGCTCCCCTAAAGATGTCACCTTTGGTAATCTAAGACAACCAGTAATCCCTTAAGAACATGACTGTTTTTTTTCCTTTCTCTATAATCTCAAATGCTTGATTGGGCTGAGGATTTCAGAGATATACAACAAAGGAACTAAACTTTTAAATGGTTATAGCATATTTGCATAAATCTAGTTTAATATGAATCTACAGTTCTACAACATGCAAATCTCTCTGCATATATATATATATGTATTTATACACCAGTAGTTAGTAATCATTCATCTTAACTTCACAATGGATACTCTTTTTATTTCTAGGTGTGCCAAAGAATCGGCACATAAGGATTTTAAAAAGGCAGTTGGTGCCTTTTCTGTAACTTATGATCCAGAAAATTATCAGCTTGTCATTTTGGTGAGTGTCTTTGAGTGGTCTATTTTGGTGTATTTCATTTAAGGCATTTACTTTAATAATAATGGTGTTGATTTATATCCTTTAGTCTATCAGTGAAGTCACCTCGAAGCGCGCTCACATGCTGATTGACATGCACTTCCGGAGTCTGCGCACTAAGCTGTCTCTGATACTGAGAAATGAAGAGGCTAGTAAGCAGCTAGAGGTGTGTGGCTTTCCCTAGTGCTGCTTGTCAAGCTATTTAGAACTAACTGTGCAGTTACGAAACTTGAATATAGGCAGCTTGTCCTTTGTATATTGTTTCTTAGCAATTCCTCATAGTGTTTATTTTCAAAAATTAAAATTTTACAAAGCATAATCATACTAGAATCTTTCACATCTGAGGTTTTAGAATTAAGCAGCAGTTTATGTATGTTAAGGAACTACTGGCCAACTCACTTTTTACTAGAAGTTCGTCAAAGCTGCTAATGAAATGAGGCAATGCTTCTTCCATATAACATGTTATCATTAAAGTACTAGAGACTATTTAAATATCTAATCATATTCCTTTCATTATGTATGTTTATCTCTGTTTAAAAGGGTATAGAACTTCTCCATTCTAATTGGTTGTCACTCTTTAAAACTCCTGTCTTCAGATTCCTGCCAGAGGCTATTTCCCTAACTTACTATTTCGTCTCTTAAGGTGCATTTTATCTACTTTTATTAATCCTCCAATAATTTCCATCATCATACATTTATTTTCATTGATAAGTATCTAGTACTTCCATCCATTACCATAGGAACTAAATGGATTTTAATTTAAAGTGCCAACTCAAGTATATCACTGTCAGATTCCAGAGTTCCTCATCATTATTCATTTCATTAGAGGGAAAACACCATGCAGTTGAAATAGTAAAGAAAAAAAGGAGTTCCAAACTGCATTTTAAGAGAGAAGGGAGTCAAGGCTATATTCTTGGAAAACCCTGGGAAACTTACCAACTTCCAACTTAATGTGTGACTGCTGAACTCTTAGTAGGAGAGGAGACATTCATATCTCCTTTAACAATATCTCCTTTTGCTACTTTGTTTTCCTTATGGCCATGGAGGTCTGTTTAATTGGTTTTTACCCTCATTCTTTCTTGATGACCCTGTGTTCACAAGTTTGTGGTTTCTTTAGCAATTCTCTCATAACCTTTAGGCCAGAACAGCCTCCTTAATCTCATTGTGAATATTGTGCAAATATACTCATATACCTCTTCTTAAACATCTAATTCTTCTCAAATGATCTGTTATCATACCTTTGGCTTATCACTTATTAGTGAATTATCAGTTATCACGCTTAATCAGGTGAATGAACCAGAACTCAAAAAACATGACCTCTTGAAAAATCCTAAGAATATTTGATACATTTTGTTACTCTAATCTACAAAGAGGCTATTATACTTTTTAAATTGTTTACAGTAGTTATACTCATTCATTCAAATTATTGGGTATGTTGAATAATAAGAAACTAGCATGCATGCCTATCTTTCCTCACTACTAATATTAAAGAGGTCCACATATTCAGATAAGAAATTTCCATTTTTTGACATGAGCCACTAATATGTTTGGTTTTCATTAATGGCATGCTAGAACTAAACATTAAATTTTGGTAATACTGTTTAAAGAGAGTGATTATCCACAAGTTTGGATAACCTAGTTCAGTCATCACTGAATATTGGAAAGAATTCATCATTCTTGTGGATCCAGATCACATGGTCTTACAGACTCTGGTCTAATTTTAGGTTGCAGACACATATGTAAGATAAGTTGTAAATCTTTGACATTCTGTAATCATTCAGCTTAGTTACTGTACCAATAATTTTTATGATTCCTTTACTCGGTGGGTGAGGGGTGTCTTTTTAATGTCATCACTTCATCAGAGGGATGTCTAGACCAGAGTATCTAGTGATAAGTTATATAAATGGCACTGTTTCCAGAAAAAAATACACAGACACACACACACCCATATCCTTTAATAAAAATGAAATGAATATAGTTTTCTGTAAAGATGGTATTTAAATTTTTTTTATTTAATTAAAATTGAGTCTGTCAGACCCAGTGAGCTGGTTTTTATCTGGGAACATTTGATTTGCTTCTTAATTATTACATTGATGTCATTGGTTAACTAAGGCAGCCTTGCAAATAGGTTTTCAAGTTACCTTGGGAAAGTTGTCAATAAACCCTTTCCTGTTAACAAAAATATATCAAATGACATAGACCTTCAGTAACCTAAAAAATACACTGTGTGAAATACTTTCTTAAACCTGTTAATTTCCAACTGAAACTAATTTGCAGGACCCTGATATACAGGGTCAAGATAATTTACATGGCTGACCTAAATATAGTTGTCTTAAGAGTTGATAAGCATATTAATCAGATGTGCATTTCTCTTCAGAGTTCAAGGCAACTTGCTTCAAGGTTTCATGAACAATTTATTGTACGAGAAGATCTGATGGGTCTAGCTATTGGTACTCATGGTGCTAATATTCAACAAGCTAGAAAGGTACCTGGGGTCACTGCTATCGATCTAGATGAAGATACCTGCACATTTCATATTTATGGGGAGGTAAATATTTTACTAAATAGTTTTTTTCTCAAATAAAAAACAGTATTTCAGATGGCTCATCTTTTGTTGATTTAAATATTTTCCCTATTCTTACTAGGATCAGGATGCAGTGAAAAAGGCGCGAAGCTTTCTTGAATTTGCTGAAGATGTCATACAAGTTCCAAGAAACTTAGTAGGTGAGTCAAAAATTGCTGTTGACACGCACTACAAAAACAAAAGTTAGGTAAACAACTTATTTATACACATAGAATTCCATTTTCACTCATTTGAGAAGTCATTTAACTGAAGCTTAATCTTTGAAATACTCTGTTGCTGTAGTGTACAGAAAATACTTGGTAAATATACTCAAAGATTACATTTTCAGAAGGTGTGCAAAAGATACTGCTTTGCTAGCTCAAACCCATTAGTGCTTGGAAAGACAAATTCTGCACAGCCTCTTCACTCTATACTTTTTATATCTTAAAATTAAGTATGTTTTTCCAAAATGAATGACATTTGGGGGCTTTTTATAATTTGGAGTATTGATATTTGATCTAAGTGGAAGATCTGAATATAGGTTACTTAAATTGAGCAAGTTCCAAAGCTAGAAGTAATTCTGAATGTCTCTAGGGAGGGCTTTCTGCAGCATCAACCATAATTCTTCATCTTGACTTGAGTACTGTTGTTTCATGACCGTCACCATCTTGAGTACCAAGAAATACCTAGGAACTCTGTACCAATACTCTTAAATGCTACTGTTGTCCTTAGTAGAATATATCAAAACAAAGTGCAGTTTTGTCAAGAATACTACACGTTTTAATTTGTAAATAAAATTGGAACATACTGCCTGTACATTTAAAATGAAATTTAAACTTGATATCATGACCAATTATATACAAAGTAATGTATGCCCTTTGGAAGGTTTAAAGAACGAGAAAATAAGGACTTTATGTGCATTTTCTTTTTTTTTTTGTAATTTAACATTTTTATTGATTTATAATCATTTTACAATGTTGTGTCAAATTCCAGTGTTCAGCACAATTTTTCAGTCATACATGGAGATATACACACTCATTGTCACATTTTTTTCTCTGTGAGCTACCATTTTCTTCACATTCAGTTCTACTTAGCCTGTGGTTTTTTTTGGCACCATAGAATTATAAACATCTTCCTATGCCATTAAAAAACACTTGGAATAAAATTTTTCTCCCAAAGAAAATTAGTTTGATTGAAGATAAAGTATAAATACTAGTGAAATAATGCAGAATTAGTCTCTCAACTATATGCTACAGATGACTGAGAACATGACTATGTAATGTTATGGAGGTAACTTGCACAGCAGTTGTATGTATGGAAAATATACGTATAGCACTATCCTGGTTTACCTCAGGGTAAGTGGGGTTGTGAATGATATTTTCCTCTTATTTATAGTTTGTCAAGCAATTGCATACATTTTATAGTTAGCAAAGTTACTTTAAATGTCATAAAATATAGCCATTGGACAGTTTTTTTTTTTTTCAAAAATTACCTAATAGACATTAAAATTCATTTTGGAGATGGCATGATGGTAGGGGAATGTTTTTGGGTGTAGGTGTTAGATCTAGATTTCAGTCCTACTTCACTTTTTGGTAGCTATTTGACCTTGGGCAACTGACTTAGCCTCTCTGAGTCTACCTTCCTCACTTTGAAAACAAATGAGATAATAGTGTCTACCACACAAGGTTATGATAATTAAATAGGAAGATAAAGATAGATAGGTATAGGTATACATAAATACATAGATACATATTATCTAAGGTCTGGACAGAGTAGAGGACTCTAAATGTTAGTTCTTTCCTTCCCCTTATTCAAAACAATTCCATTCAGTTCAGTAGAGCAGAATTAGAGTAAGCTGTCAGTTGGGGTTTGGAAAAACTATGTAATGTAGAATTGGATTATTTTCCATTAGAATTAGATTCCACCTATAGTCTTACCTGAAGAGAAGAGGATCCCAGAAGTGATATTTCACCAGAAAACCTGATTTTTGTTTTGTTTCTAACTAGTAAAGTATGACAGTTTTGGTTTAGAGATTGTCTTCTCCGATACTGGAAGTTTTGGGAGTTTTCAGAAAACGTTTTGTACAAAAAAAGATTTGATAAGGCAGGTCTTTAGTGAGATGTCTAAGCAGTATTGCATGAGTTTTCAAGTCCCACAATATGATTTATAATTTATTTTTCCACAAATTCTTTTTGTATGTATGTTGATTTATCTTTCTAAAAATCTACTTGTTCTTCACCCACTTTTACAGTGAATTGGTTTACTCAGCTATAGTTAACACACAGTATAAAGGATAGTTAAGATATTGATAGAAACATGTACCAAAATCTCATTTTTCCTTCTGCTAACTCACTTCAAAGACCTTTATTAAAATCAACATTAATTCATGAAAATATAAGTGTTATAGATTAAAAAAAACTGTGGGAAGACTCCATGTAACTTCTCTCCTCCCTCCACCCCTTTTCATTGAAGAGAAGACGAGCAGAAATAATTGACAGAAAGAACAAGATCAAGAGTCTTGATTTAGTGTTGTCACTTGTGTTCCCTGACCACTGACTGGTTAAAAGAGGTTATGGGGGTGAGTGAGGCTGCCACACATGGCAAGAATGCCAAGACTGTGCTGATTAGACAAACCCCAAGATCCTGTTTTCCCTGAGTTCTTATCTAAGATTGGCTCAAAGCAAAATTTCTATTCCAGTTTGTTTTCCCCCATCCCTGCCTTATATGAGATGATGGGGCAAGCACATGATGGATGTGGCCGGTGCAGGGGGCTTTCATTACCCTTGAAAGCCCTTGGAATCAGATGTAATTCACATGTACATTTCTAAAAGCAGTTTTTCCTTAATATTTGTAATGTCTTGCCTTATACTAATGCATGATAATGGCTGTGAAAGCAGTCATTTCCCAGTTAAGTAAATCATTGAATTGTATAAAATGAAGGAGAGACAAGTGCCCATTTGTTGCTGGTATTTGAAATCTTTGGAGTTCTAACAGATGTTTTTGAGTAAAATTTAATCTTGAATTAGTTTTAAGCTTTTTCACTGTGGTTTTAAGTTATCTTAAAGTGCAATTTCTTAATCTTTTACTCTGATCCCTTCACCTTCTAATATACTGAAATAATTTGTGAGTAATACATAAGAGTAATAGCCTATAACACATTTTGCCTGAAGACGGTACACTTTTCATATGTACGTATAGCTGCTCAAACCGCTTTTCAACTTAGAGTATCTTTAATAAATGTGCCATATAAAATTTTGAAAATACTTGCCATGGGCAGAGAAGCAGATTTAAATCAAGTACAGATAGAATTGAAATTGTCAAATAAATAAAAGAATGAATGTGTTTTCTATTATCTATCCTTTTCCTTAATTCCTTTTATCAAACTTTGCAGTGATACACACAACTATACCAGCACGTTTAAAGTGTGCCCTGTTATGCAAAATAAGAGCCTATCTTTGAACTGCCTAAAAATTCAAAATTACCCGTATATTAATCAACTCTAATACCTGACTAAAGGAGTTTGATCAATGATGACCTCATAACAACAGAAAGCCAATTTGATTGTCTTTTGGAAAGGAACCTCTGTTTTGGTTTTAAGGTAGACAGACAGACAGATAAAAAGATATAGATAATTGAAATTATATGAAATTTTGTATATATATGCATATATAGTATGATAGTTTATGCTGGGGGTGTGCTTACTGGTTTAAGGTATGTGTTTTTAAAACCAAACATGAGATATATATTTCTTGGCTTAGGCAAAGTAATTGGAAAAAATGGAAAACTGATTCAGGAGATTGTGGACAAGTCAGGAGTTGTGAGAGTGAGAATTGAGGCCGAAAATGAGAAAAATGTTCCACAAGAAGAGGTATGTTCTAGTGCATATGTTTCTGGTTTGTCTAATAAAAGTAAAAATCTTACAATTTTATTTGACATAGTAATTTAGAGGCCTGTTGTATGCACATAATGTGAATGTAAAAATTCTATCAGGCATGCCGGTTAATGTTACAATTGAAGATAATAGTCTCTGTCTATTCTGTAATACTGTGATTTCCAGTTAGTCACTTTACCCTCTTTAAGTCTTATTTCTTGATCTTTAACATGGGTAGTCATAAATGTAAAAACTCTAAAGCACTTGTCAGTTATTAGTTAATGGTGCTGGTAGGTAAAATTGGGACAGTGGTTAGGTTTTCTGGCTTTCATTCTTTGGCTTTTTTAGTTTGTGTACATGTATACATGTGCTTTGCATTTTTTTAAGCATTTGTGTGGGGTTGGGGGAGGTGAGGGCAAGCTCTTCTGTGCAATGGTACTATTTAAAATAAAATCCCCCCCAAATTGCCATAATTTTCACGTTTTATCTAGTTTCTCTTTTGTGAAAGGTTCTTTTACTGAAGTTAAATCTTCGTGGATTTTTACTGCATAATTTTTGCATTCTGTAATTTTTGTTTACCAAAACTGTTTATAATAATTTACAGTCTTATGATGTGATAATTGATATAATAATGCAGCTAAATAAATTCCTAAAAATTGATCCTTTTTTCTCTTTTGTGTTTTGTGTTTTTCACCAAGGAAATTATGCCACCAAATTCCCTACCTTCCAGTAACTCAAGGGTTGGACCTACTCCCTCAGAAGAAAAAAAACATATAGATACAAAGGAAAACAGCACTCATTTTTCTCAACCTAACAGCACAAAAGTCCAGAGGGTAAGGAATAATTGTCACTTTGAATTACACTACAAGTACTTTTTTCGACCCAAATGTCACAATTGGTGTTTCAGATATTTTCTCTGCTTAGGCTTATAGGCTACTCAAGCTGTATTTGTTTCAAATCTGATTGCCAGCTTATGAAATATTACAAACCAAAGTGCTACCTACATTTCAGTTTATTCACAGTGACAAATCTTATGCTGTAAACATAAAATAAGGGATTGCATTTAATAGTCACATTTTTCTTTTGAGGGTGGACTTTTTTTTTATGCTATATCTCTTGAAATTTTGCAGGTTATAGTAGCTCAAAAATGTACCTTCTGTTAGATGCATAAGTTTCTACGTAAAGCCATATTTTAAAAACTGATTTTCAGTATTTGAACTAACCTGTTTAGAAACGGATTTAGAAGTCCTGCAGTGAAAGTCCTGCGTTCAGGCTTCTGTGTATCATTTGTTGTAGTTAATGACATCACTTGCATTCCTTATACTACTTTAGGTGTTAGTGGTTTCATCAGTTGTAGCAGGGGAATCCCAGAAACCTGAACTCAAGGCTTGGCAGGTAGGAAAACATTCCTTGAAAAATACATTTTAATTTTATATTTTAATGTTTATTCCCCTTGTTAAGAAAGACTACAAATGATCATCAGGATTAACGGATGGTGGAGGAGTGTTGGTGGGTTTGTGGATCCTTTGCCATGGGGAGAAAGCTCAAATTCCTTCCTGTTGCTTATAAGGCAGTCACCTGTCCAGTAGCATCTCTTCCCACTCCTCTCCGAGCTTGCACTCTAGAGAGGCTTCAGCCATACCTGAACTACTTAGCATTCTCCCAGCAGTACTGTCCTCTCTCTTCTAGATGTATGCATGTTTTCTCTTCTTGGAGCACTTTTTTCCTCTAACTTGCCACCTTGCTTTGACCTTACTCCTTGTGCAGCTTTCCTTGTGTACTTGCCAGAGGTCCCCTCCCCCTGACTGACTCAAGAGCCTTTCCCTCTTTCATGCTCCCGTGTGCTCACCCCTGTCATAGCACTTACTACGTAGATATTTACTGGGTATCTCAGCCACATTGTGAGTCACTTAAGGGCAGGTGCCTTACCTGGCCCATGAGAACTATTTATAGGGAAAACAAAAGATTAAAAGCAAAAATGCCATTTTATAAAGAGAAATATAACTGCAAGTGGATTTCCTCTCTGCTGGGCAGCTCAGTTCTCATCCCAGAACAGGGAATCACTTTTTTCTGGTGTCCCTATTAAAGACCCCATTCTACTCTTGCCTTTCTTTGTCTTAAACTATTCTGGTCCACTAGTGATGTGCTTAAATTAGACTGACACTTGGGTTTACCAACAGTTTAGATATGTTGAAAGAGAAAATTTTTTGAAATTATTTGCTCTAAAGTTGATCAAATTAAATCTGTGACATAGGGTTTTAAAGTTTATTTTGGTCGTATGTGATCCAGAGGGAAAGCATGGCATTTCATCATAGGACGTTTTGAAAAATAATATGATTAATTGCTTAGTAACAAAGTCAGTTGGGGAAAAAGCTCAGCAGTTAAAAATGTTTTTGAGGAAAAGAGATCTGATTCATAGGCCTGATTATTTCCACAGTTCATAATTATTCAGTGCAAAAAAAATTCCATATGAAGCCCGTGGCACCTGATTCTTTAGGTGGTCATTGCTACTAGGAAGCAGTGCCTTGCCTACCAGGTGAATGTCAGTCTGCAAGCAGTATTTCCTAATTGTTCAGCTTTGTGCCCCATCAACAGCCATGTTCATGTGGAAGGAAAAAGAAAAAACCCATTCCAACCCCACATACGTTTAAGATGCTGTGTACTGAGTGCAAGCAAACAAAAGCAGCCTAGCAGTAGCCACACCTATCAGACAAATGCTCTTTTAAAAGAGTGATAACTTGCTAAAGAGACAGTTTCTTGGCTTCTCACACCTAGAAACTTCACCTGGAAAATTCTAACATATCTACGTCAAAGCTTCTGTGTGCTTTTCTTTAGTCACTTGTGAATATCAGTAACCATGTGAATTTCATCAGTAGCAGAATATTGAATTATTCTCAACTTTGGATGTCATAGTTGCCACCTATTAGTTTGCGTAACTGACGTAGGCTTCCCTATAACTTAAGACAAGAAGTAGTTTTTTTCTCATTTGTACTGATGGGCTAGAAGTATATGTTTTTAGTATACTCCTTTTTCAAAATGTATCCTTATATTAAAGCAGTACCATTGAGAGATCAAACTTTCCTTATGACTCAGCCCTTTAATAGTATTCAGACTACATTATTGAAATGTTAAAATGCTAAATTTTATGCTCATGGATGTGTCTAGCTTTTTTTCTCACAGAATAATTACTAAGTGCATTTTAATTTATCCTATTTTTTTTGTTTTGTTTGTATTCTTGACTTGGTTAGCAAAGTTGATTTAGTTTTTATTTTTCTACCCTAGTATTGAATTTTGAACTATTTTTTAAATAATTTTATCTAGATGAAACCTGTAGTAAATGAAAGTATTTAAAAGTATTCATTTTGTTTATGCATCTCTTGTTAAAGCTTGCATAATTTTGAGTTACATAATTTGAGTTTGCCAACATTTAATAGTAGTGTTTAAATCATAATAACATGACACATTTAAGGGGTTGCTATATTGATCTGTGTTTATACACAGTAGATGTGTAAAATATACCAACTACTTTTGTTTTATGTATTGGTTTGTATTTTCAACAAACATTTGTGTACCTACTATTTATCAGACCCTGTGATAGGGATTTAGTCATCGTTTGCATTTTTTCAGAGTAACTCATCATTAATTTTATAGGATTATTGCCATTTCTCTTTCAGGGTATGGTACCATTTGTTTTTGTGGGAACAAAGGACAGCATCGCTAATGCCACTGTTCTTTTGGATTACCATCTGAACTATTTAAAGGTAAGAACAGGAAGAGCTTTAACTTTTAATCCTTTTGCACTAAAATCTAAAAACTCCATAGTAAATCTTAAAGCAGTTAAGACATTCTAATCTGTACATTATGATGAATGACCTGTAAAAGATAATAGAAAAAAATACTCACTTTGTTTAGCTTATTATATTCCTTCTGAAAACAGAAGTCAATTTTCCATCATTATAAATTTAAGGACCAATATCCCACTTCTCAATAAATTTCCCTATTCCCCATTATTCTCCTGCTAAATAAACCCTTATACTCACTGTAGGCAATCCTTTACAGCACCTTTACATCCAGTTGATCCTTTCTAGCCCATGTGAGTTTTTCCCAGGCCAAATCTTGTGTCTGTAACACTTGCCTTTGTTGTCCCTTTTATGTCATTTATCAGGGAAATCCCAGAGTTTCATGAAGTCCTCTGTTTAAATGTTTACCCTTCGAATTTTTCTCTATACTCTTATACAAAATATAAACAATTTGTGTCTTCTTGTGAATGATCATTTTAGTTAGTATTTGTATCACTATACCTCCTCTAAGATTGCAAACTGGGAAGCAGGAACCAGGAGGCTGCGAGGTATAGCAGGAAGAGCACTAGATTGGCGATGCAGCAGTTTGCTTGTAGTCTCTCTTCTGCCGTGAGCCAGTTCAATGACTTTAGGCAAATCACTTCCCTAGACTAGGTGCTTTTTAAAATTTCTTTTGGCCAAAATGTTCTGTGATTCAATAAAATAGAATTTTATCCATGTCACTTTTATAATTTCTTCTTTATAACTACATATATCAAAAATACATTGCAACTGGTACTAAATAGCATTTTATAAATAATCCAACTTTCTGTTTTCCTATGCTATTTTAATAAGAATTTTTGATGATTTCTTGAAAGAAAGAAATTTAAACAATTTCTAGTTATATGCAGAGAAGGAAGGAAAATACAATAGCCAGGCACTTCTTATTCTTATGATGATTAGTTAACAATTAAAAGTGTGGAGGTTTCATCCAGCAAGGTCTGCATGGATAGGATACCCCATTGATTTGCTTATTTGTTTTTATTTTAAAGTGTGTTTTACGTGTAATCTGTTGTATGTGTTTTCCTTCATATTCTTAGCTTAAATAATTTTGAAGACCTGAAGAGTTAGGGTTGCATTTTATCAATCCCTTGTTCTTTTGACTAATATTAGATCTTTTGATTTATTCTTTACAATTGAATATCTTTTTTGGTTATCAGCAGCTGTCCTGTTGCCATTCTTTCCATCACCAGATCTTCCCTTGATTGGGCCTGGCATCTCTCACCAAAAGGTGACTGCTTTGCCCCAGTGGGATAACCTGGACTACCATTCTGTTTTGCAAGATATAACCCCCATTCCATGAGCTATAATTGTACTTTTGGAGTAAGCCACTCACTCAGCTGCAGTCTCTCCTTTGCTCAAATCCTTTGTAAAACAAATTCCGGTTCAGAGCACAGATGAAACTCCTAGATCCTTACTTATCTGCCCTTTTCCAGAAGCTGCCATAACCTAGGCTTTAGGAACTTAGCTTTTCAGGGACTTCCCCAGTGACTGTTCATGTAGACAGTCCCTGAGATGGCCTCTGCTTGACTGAGACACTCAGTGCTACTCTAGTTGTGGCTGCAGTTCCCTGTAGCTAGTAAATAGATGTTTTGGGGTAAATTGGAAGGACAAGGGTTAGAATTGAGAGTTCATCTGAATTTGACAGAACACAGCATATTGGAAGCATTGTGTGTAAGGGTCTGTCAGTGTACCCCAGGTGTATATTTTAATCAACTGAATTTATACTGTTTATCATACTTGTTGTAGTAGAGTTGTTGTTTTTAAGAGGTTTTCAAGGCATGATATAAGACCTCCAACTTTTTTGGTCAACTATTAAATAGTCCTCTCCCACAATAGAAGGAATATAAGCATCTTTAGTTCATTGAAAATAATTGTTTCTTAATTATATAGTCATATCCAAAGACCTACCATAGTATATGTTCTTTGAAAACAGAAGATGTCCCAAACTCAATGTTGTTAATTCAGATATTAACTGGAAAATCTATTTCAATTAAGATTATTTACAATGTGTGGTTTTTAAGGTTAGCTGGTTAAACCTTAAATGTCATTTATTTGTATTTGTACGTTTTAGAGTTGTTTTTTTCAATATCCTATTATCAAGAAGTCCCAAAACTAGTATATTTGTGCCTTAGCAGATTCTATTGGATAATAGTGCCAAATTAGATAACTTTAAATTCTAGCAGTATAATTTTAATGCTGAGTATTTTTGTTATATCTCTAATTCTGGACATCAGTAATCTGTTATCTATAGTAATTTTCTTTTTAAGGAGACCATTCAATTTCCTGATAATTCTGTGTAACAGTGTTTACTGTAAATTTAGAACTGAAATTGAAATATTTCCAGTATACTTTTTATCTGATGAAAAGGAGAAAGGTATTATTAAGCAAAATGTCAAATTATTTTTACTGTTATCTTGTATATTTTAAATAGGAAGTAGACCAGTTGCGTTTGGAGAGATTACAAATTGATGAGCAGTTGCGACAGATTGGAGCTAGTTCTAGACCACCACCAAATCGTACAGATAAGGAAAAAGGCTTTGTGACTGATGATGGTCAAGGAATGGGTCGAGGTAGTAGACCTTACAGAAATAGGGGGCACGGCAGACGCGGTCCTGGATATACTTCAGGTACAAACTAAGCATTTTACTCAGTAACTTTATCTGTTCCTAGACTTAATAGCTGCTAATCTCTAATATTCATTAGAACCCCATTATAACAATTTCTCACTACCTGGTTTCCAATTCACAGTGGGACAAATTGTGTTGCAAGAGACATATAGAGTAAAAACCTGATTATAACACATAGAGTTCACAGGGCAGGTGTGAGTTCTGTCCACATTATGACTGGGGATAAATCTGCTTAAGCCCTTGTATGTTGATGACTTTCCTAAGGCCTTTCCTGATTTTATTACTGTATAGCCAAAACTTTTTTCATTTGTGTACTGTGGCTCATTTTTTGTCAGGCATGTGCTGGTCATACTTGCTGGATGGACTGTGTAAATCAGGGGTCTGCATCCTGTGGCTCATAAGGTGATTTTGAGTGGCATGGCCAAAATCAGCCCTAGGCACAGTCAAGAAGTAGGCGAAGTTTCTCTTTGCCTTCCCAGCTCTTCTATCAGTGCTTCTTTCTTCTCTCCCAGTACCTTTCACTGAACGCTGTCCCACCTGCCAGTGCCTACTGTCTTTCTTGCTCAACTGTGTATCTACTATGTAACTTGCTAATGATGGTGTAAGGTATAATCCATCTCACAAATATTTGCATTTCAAAAAGGAACTCTTTAAGATGGAAAAGTCTTCAAGATCCACAGGAATGAAGCTATAATGGTGAAGCTATAATTGGTCATTAGCTCCAACAGAGGAAGAGAGAGAGGTAGTAGAGTTGATATTCTGGAGTGGGGGAGAGACACCTACTCCTAAGGCCAACCTTGAACCTAACCCCTAACCCCTCTCCCAACAGTCTGATCTTTATGCTGTTGAAGTCCCACCTCACCATGGAGCTCTTTTCTCCCACTCCCCTCCCCTGTGTCAGTAACCTACCCCCTCAAGCATAACAAGTTTGTTACGATAATTCCTTTATAAAGATCAATTATTCCAGTGGGAGTGGGAGGGAAGGTTGTGGACCAAGCATCAGGCAGCATATCCCCACTCAGCAAGGTCCAGTCCCTGATCCCACAGGAGACCCTTCCCTGAGATAGTTGCCATGGCGGCCTTCTCTGCCAGCCTCTCAGAGGTGACCAGAGCATGTGCATTCCCCTCTGTCCCTGGGCCAAACCTCGTTAAAAGGAAATCTCTTTACAGAGGTTTTGTTTATCAAGGTATTGCGTTTAACTGATGTAGACAACTTTTCCTCCAGAGAGCGCAGATGTTTAAAGGAGCACAGCTGTTTAATGGTGTGGCATACTCAGGTTTGAACTTAGACGGCTAATAAAATACCTTTAATTTTTTTTAATGAGAACCAAAAATGTTTAAGACAAAAATTACCTCAAATATTGTGAAACCCTTCATTCTGAATTTAAGATAATTTGTTTTACAAAATGGAAGGTGATAATAGTCTTTGGTGGGCTTAGAAATTGGGAAGAGTAATGGATTACCCCTGAAACGTCTCTGGAAGCTTCTGTTAACCTAACTTTTTTTTTTTTAAGTCGGACAACGGTATATAACTTTTAACTCTCGATAGGAACTAATTCTGAAGCATCAAATGCTTCTGAAACAGAATCTGACCACAGAGACGAACTCAGTGATTGGTCATTAGCTCCAACAGAGGAAGAGAGGGAGAACTTCCTGCGCAGAGGAGACGGCCGACGGCGTGGAGGTGGAGGAAGAGGACAGGGAGGAAGAGGACGCGGAGGCGGCTTCAAAGGTACAGAGGTTTTCATTTGTTAAGAAATAAAGATGACTTTGTAACAACTATCTGAAGTTCGATGAAAAATGTTGGTGATTCAGTGACATATTACCAAGGCCCTATTTACCCTGCTTTGTACTGGTCACCATAGGAAAAGCTCAGCCTTTCATTCGTGTAGTTAGCAACATTAGACAGCCTTCCGTCTGGTTCATGTAGAATATATGAATAAACACTGATAACTAGTTAGTTTATTCAGATATTCTACACATAACAACTGATCATTAGTTCAAGTTGACCTGTAACACAGTTGATGCAGAATTGTGATGCCTTAGAAACATTTTCTGTTTCTTGGTAGCATGGTAGATTATTAGCCAGTATGCAATTGGAATCACTGGGTTATTGATTATATTTTAGATTCTGTGGTTGGTATAAATAAATTTGAGGATGTGGGAATAAGGAATTTCCAATAAGCAGGTTAGAATCAGTGACTATTGAACCTTTTTAAAATGTCCATATAGGAAACGACGATCACTCCCGAACAGATAATCGTCCACGTAACCCAAGAGAGGCTAAAGGAAGAGCAGCAGACGGATCCCTTCAGGTAAACCTGTGTGTCTCTTTTCATCTAAATTGTGTGAGTTATAGTAGTTTGAGATTTATGAGTTTCTTTTACCTTTTTAAAACGTGTTCAGAGGTTGTGAATTTGGTATATGTGAAATATTTTCTTTTCAACATTCTAATTGTCGGCAATCTTAGTCCTTTGTGACAAGTATACAAAAAAGATTCCTATAGAAAATATATTAAGTACTTGTAAAGACTTTGATAGCCACAGAGTGACTTCAAAACCACATTGGTAGTCCCCTCACCCCCACCCCAGTTGTCCAAGAAAAGAAACATCCAGGAATGTACCAAGAGAGACTTGAGTAAAGTCCTGTGGGTCCCTCCTCCCCTGAGTTGCAGGAATAGGGTGTCCTCTTGGTGTGGAAAGTAAGGAAAAGAAGGTGTCTAGCTCATGAATAATCATCCTGATAGACAGAGCTGCTGATACTCAGCTGGCCCAGCTGCATCAGTCAGCTCCTTACTAACAGCCAGCCGCTGTTCTGAGAACCCCATCTCAAATGGTCATCACCTGTGCTGAACCCACTGTAAAGTAATTTTCAAATGACCTCTGAGCATGTCCAGACACCTCTGCAGAGCGCTTTGTGTATGTTTTATCTCATTTGATCTTTCAGCAACCCGCTGAGGTAAGAAGTTTTATTATTCTGTTTTGTAGGTGAGTGTACTGAAGTTTAGAAAGATTGAGTCTTTTACCCACAGTCACATAATTAGCATATGGTGGAGTGATATTCGATCCCTGGTATCTGATTCCCAGAACCCATATTCTCTTCTGCTGCTGCTTTAACTCTGAATTCTTAATCCAAGTAGTTAGGGTTCCTTCATGACTATGGATTGATTTGGGACCAATACACAAGGTTAACGAGAAATACTTAAGAGCAGGAACTTCATAATGGAATGTTCCTTAGAATTCATAGTGGTTGTAAGTTGGTGTTAACTATTGGTGGGTTCTTAGGACCAGCATAGAAAAGACCTTAGACCTAGATAAATAGATGGATGAAATGATGTACATACATATGCTTTACAGAGATGTAAGGCATTTATGTACCAGTTTTGTAATTCCCCTCTTAAAAACCAAACATTTAAAACACACACTCAGGACCAACACTTAAATACATTTTGAAATTACAATGAACCATGTTGGGATTATATATAGCATTTATACTTGAAATAGATCAATATTTTTAGTTGTTTTAGGCTTATTGGTCAATATTATCTTCCTTTTGCGTAGCATCTAGAATTCCATTAGCAGTGTTTTAAGTGTTCAGTGTTGGCACTTAAATCATCATAAATCTCAGAATACTATTTTTAAACTGTCTTCATCTTTACACTCTTCCTGGGATTCCAGTCCTTCCCCACTTTAGTGTCTTCACATTTCCCTATACTGTTCTTCCTCTTCAGTGTTCAAGTTGTCTGATCATGTGACTCACCTTACTGAAATACAAGCTATTGGAAACCAACACTCATATTTTTTACTGTAAGACAGTGGGTGCCCTCAGTATAGAGAACATAATCATACCCATGATGGATATAAAGGTGTCAACTAAAGGCTAGTTAATAAGTCAGTGAGTTGAGTTTCTACCCTGGTAACATCAGAATAGTAAGATACTAATTTGTGTCTCTCCTCCTGGGTTTCACAGTCTTTGAAGAATAACCCATTTTTTTTGAGCTCTAGTATTATAGACATGTGTATCTTGTAATCAGTAATAGTAATTCATTTTAACTGTTTGTTTCTCACTGTTTTGTTCTGCATAGAAGAAGACACGGTAGGATTGTGAGTTTTTATCTAACTTTGGACGCAGTGAGATGACCAATGTGTTCCAGTTAAAGAAGAAGAGTGTTTTAAAACCATAAGCCAAATAAAGATCCTACCTGACCTTAATTTCTTGCACTTCTTCTATTCTCACCCCATTTCCCCTTTTAACATGTGGAATTTACACTTCGGGCTTAAATTTCTTGTCAGGCCAATTACAGATTATAATAGGATACAGTCTGTGTATATAACAACTATAACTTGTTTTAGATCAGAGTTGACTGCAATAATGAAAGGAGTGTCCACACTAAAACATTACAGAATACCTCCAGTGAAGGTAATCGGCTGCGCACGGGTAAAGATCGTAACCAGAAGAAGGAAAAGCCAGACAGCGTGGATGGTCAGCAACCACTTGTGAATGGAGTACCCTAAACTGCGTAATTCTGGAGTTATATTTCCTATACCATTTCCGTAATTCTTATTCCATATTAGAAAACTTTGTTAGGCCAAAGACAAATAGTAGGCAAGGTGGCACAGGGCATGAAATGAACACAAATTCTGTTAAGAATTATATTTTTTTGGTATTGGCCATAAGCAACAATTTTCAAATTTGCACAAAAAGAGGTCTTAAAATTTTGAAACATTACTTTTAAGCAATTATGTATATTTAGCACTTCAGGAAAGGATTTTAGTTTGGTTTATTTTTTAAATACCTAGCAGTGGTATTTTTTGTTAATTTGGACTATTTTCCTGCATTAGGTGATAACTCACTGGTACATTTCAGTTTTTCTGAATAAATAGCATTTATGGTAATCATATTAGACTTCTGTTTTCAATCTCATATAGAAGTCCACGAAATATTATGTCATTTCATGTCCTGTGTCAGTTTATGTTTTGGTCCACTTTTCCAGTATTTTAGTGGACCCTGAGATGTGTGTGATGTGACGTTTGTCATTTTCATTAGCAAAAAAAAAGTTGTATGATCTGTGCCTTTTTTATATCTTGGCAGGTAGGAATATTATATTTGGATGCAGAGTTCAGGGAAGATAAGTTGGGAACACTAAATGTTAAAAAAAAAATGTAGCAAACCCTGTCAAACATTAGTACTTTATAGAAGAATGCATGCTTTCCATATTTTTTTTCCTTCCATAAACATCAGGTTAGGCAGTATAAAGAATAGGACTTGTTTTTGTTTTTGTTTTGTTGCACTGAAGTTTGACAAATAGTGTTATTGAGAGGGATGTGTAATTTTTTTGTATAGACAGGAGAAGAAATAACTGTCTTTTCATTTGAGAGAGGCTAAAATGTTTTCAGCTAAGAACAAATCTTCCTGGTCGGAAGTTAGTAGGATGTGCCTGCTCTTTGGCCTGATGACCAGTTTTAACTTAGAGCTGTTTTTATTTTGTCCTCCCCGAGTTTTGTGAAGTTTTTCATGTTTTAATTTCAAGCTTATTTGGAGGAGATGGGAAGGTCATTTCCACATGTGCATAATAATCCTGTGAAGTACAGGTACTTTGTCTAAGAAACATTGGAAGCAGGTTAAATGTTTTGTGAACTTTGAAATACTAGGTCTAATGTATAAGCAGAATTGGAAAGCAGACTAGGATTGGTTAACAAATAATACCTTTTTTTCTTTAGTTTTTTTTCTCTTTTGTTCTTTGATGTGTTGGGTTTTGGTTTTGAGTCTTTTTTTTTTTAATGAATGAAATTTCCTGAGGAAAAATATGTGAAGGACCTTCACTCTAAGATGTTATATTTTTCTTAAAAAAAAAAAATGACTCCAAGTAGGGGTACCACTGAATCTGTACAGAGCCGTACAAACCGAAGTTCTGCCTCTGATGTACTTTGTGAGTTTGTTTCTTTGAATTTTCATTTTACGGTTACTTTTCCTTGCATACAAATAAGCATATAAAAATGGCAACAAACTGCACATGATTTCAAGAATATTAACAAGTCTTTTAAAAATATTGCCAAACATTAATGTTGATTTCTAGTTATTTATTCTGGGAATGTATAGTATTTGAAAACAGAAATTGGTACCTTGCACACATCATCTGTAAGCTGTTTGGTTTAAAATACTGTAGATAATTAACCAAGGTAGAATGACCTTGTAATGTAACTGCTCTTGGGCAATATTCTCTGTACATATTAGCGACAACAGATTGGATTTTATGTTGACATTTGTTTGGTTATAGTGCAATATATTTTGTATGCAAGCAGTTTCAATAAAGTTTGATCTTCCTCTGCTAAATTGACGTTGATGCAATCCTTACAAATGATTGCTTTTAAAATTTTAAGGTAGGAAAAGAAATCTATAGAAAGTGTTCTGTTACAAAATGTAACTGTTACCATTGGAAATTTCACATGTCATAGGAAGTTAGCCGTTATCTACCAAGTTTCAAGAACTTGATCTTGTTTAATAAGGTGAAAAAAAATCAACAAAATGGTACAAAAGCACATTGTGCCATTACAATATGCACTAAGTCTCTTTTTTTACAAAGGCTGAATTCAGCAAGGCGCTAACTTGCTTAAATGTGAATTACTAACCTCTAAAACTGTAATTTGAGTCACATGTTTTCAAATGGAGTTGGAGTTGATTCATATTACAATATTTGTGTGCTAAACGTGTATGTTTTTCAGTTCAAAGTCATGATGTTTTTAAAATCTTATTAAAGTTTCAAAAATCTGAAGATTGTTTATCTAGATGTAAATTTTTATTAAAAAGTTGCACTTATGAAAAAGCAAAAAATTAGTCTGACAGATGTTTGCTCCTGGTCTTAAATTTCTAAATATAACAAAAATTGAAGCCATGGGGGAGGGGGGAGGTATTTATCATGCAAAACATATAGTATTCCTTGCACATAATCTTTTATGTACCCTTAAAAGGCAAAAATGTAAATATTTGCAAATAATTCTACATTTTCTCAGAGGATTTGAACACATTAATTACATAGGTTGCTGCTAAACCATATTAAACACATCCTTCTGTCTGTGCACACACAAACATGCCCTGCCAGTTAGAAAATATTGAATTTGTCTATGTATTTAAAAAATGTTTTGATGTCAGTATCTCGGTAATAAAAGAAATGATAGGTTTGTAGGCAGAATGAGTCTGAATTGGCTGTTGTGGTCCCTTCAGGGAACTGGCACAGCCTAGAAAAGAAGATAGAAATGGAGAGGTGATAGTGTCAAAGTTCTACCCAGTGTTAGAATCCCGAATGATCCAGTGATGTGGGACAGTCTCTGCATAAATGGTTGGTTTTTTGTTTTTGTTTTTTTTTTCCTTCAGAAAAGTCCATCTTTGTTTTCTGCTTTTCTAGTTTCTCATGCTGGTACTTTCCTGGATTTCTGTTACCCGTTCTGCCTAGTTTTGGACTCTGGCACAGTCCATTAGAGGTGGGAAATAGAAACCATCTTCAGGTAACTGTAGGGCTTTCCTGGTTTCACGTTTCAGTGCTTGCTACACATGAACAACCTGTTGGCAGCAGAGGGCTTGAGACTCAACTTGGCTCACTCAGCAGCATTTCTCTCTTCTGATCATGATCTTAGGGCTCCTGGCGGTTAGGAATATCGTGCCTTTTAGAGTCAATATACTGATTTGATCACTATTGAGCCAGTTTGGTTCACGGCCATAAATAGCATCTTTCCCTCATAACCCTCTAATGCCTCTGATGACCAGTTATTCTGAAATAGCTATTACCAGATGCTAGTCTAGATTGCTCAGAAGGTTTAACGGGTACCAGTATTTCAATCTTGAGCATCATTTCTTCTATGTGTGTATTTAGGACTTTAAAATTTTTATTTGGGGCTATCTAGAAATTTTCTTTCCATTTTTCTCAGAACTTTCCATGAAGAAATAGGAAAATCTATTTTTATGCTAATGAGTTTTATGTTAATGAGAGAGGCATTAAAGGTCTTAGCAAGTTCCACTCACTAAATGATTAAAGGCCAAGCTTCAAATCTTTGCAAGTGGCACTTGCTAAATGATTAAAAGGCCAAGCTTCAAAACTAAGTGCCTAAAGGTCTTCCCACCAATTTCTGTATATCGTACACTTGATTACAGGGGTAGGTTGGAAATTGGAAGGAAGATTAAGTGTCAACAGATAATGGTTTGAATTGTGAGAATTGGGGAATATTATCATTATTCAGTATCATACAGAAGTTAGATGGTTTATGCTCAGAGAAGAAAAAAAAAGAACTGTGTTATTTTTGGTAAATACTAAGGCGTCTTTGTCAGATTTCCCTGGCGATCAAAACCAGTAAGGTATTGCATCAAAGGATAGAGTGATAGTGCCCAAAGAATATCTGTCATTAAGAGTTTCAAGTGCTGGAGGGAAGGGCATAGGTCGGTGGTAGAGTGCATGCACAAGGTCCTGGGTTCAGTCCGCAGTACCTCAGTTGGTCACTGAATCAGTAAATCAATAAGTAAATAAACCTAATTCCCCCCGAAAAAGAGTTGCAAGTGCAGCATAGATACTGCATATTAAAAAGGAATCTGAGGAGTTACGTTTTGAAAAGGGAGGGATCAGGAAGTAAACTTCACACTTGACCAGGGCAGAGAATAGCTCTGAGGTAACCGGAAAAGTTACTTCAGGTCTCCAGGTTTTAGTTTCTTGGGTTAAATAAATGGTTGCTACGGTATCCTGACTCCAAAGTTGTGTAAGGTATTCATCTTTTATATGGAGAAAGCTACGGAGAGTCACTGTTGACGAGCTACCCACCTGATTTCATTTGGTTCTCATTAAATATTTATTGAACATTCACTGTATAGCAGACACTTCAAGATTCTTGGCGATACAAAGATAGTATTTCACACCTCCAAGAAGCTGATGTCGAGTGGGAAAGTTGAGTGAGTCAGTGGGCAATCCCAGCATGTGGTATGTGAATGCTGAGACGCACAGGATGCGGAGGAGCACACGGGCAGCAGCCCGAATCGGGGTGGGGTACCATCAGCCAAGGGCTTCTCAGGTGAAGTGAAATCTCACCTAAGATGACAAGTTGGAGGAGTTAGGCAGGAAAAAAAGAGGCCGGGGCTGATGATGAAGGCATGAAAAAGCCAATTCGGGGCACTTCCTGAAGCTTCGGTGTGGTGAGGACATAGAATTTGAGATGGAGAGTGAGAGAAGTGAAATGGGAAATACTGTCAGGGAAAGCCTACGGTGTCCTGTTAGAGGTTGGACTTGAGGGAGACTGATGGGCTTTAAACAATCAGATTTACCCTTAAAGAAGTGTGGAGAGACAGACAGGATTGCACATGACTCCAGGAGTCTGTGTCAGGTTGCCTGGTAACCAGCTGGCCGGAGGGACTGGGCCCAAATCCAACTTCCTGGGGGCAGCTCTGCCCCCACAGTCCAAATCCACCTTCCCACAAGGCCACAGGTGCTAGCAGCCTGTGTTCCCAGACAGCACCCCTGACAGCTGGCATTTAAGCCCTGGTTTGATCCTCTGCGTGCAAGGCCACCTGCAGGCTTGCCCTGCGGAAAGGTAGACTCCCAAGGAAGAAGCACCTTCCCCTGGGGCGCAGCCCCGGGGTACAGCCAGCAGTGCCCTGGCCTCTGCATGTCTCTCTCTGGGAGAGGATGGGCATCCACGTGCCTCTTCTTGCTGACCCTTGCGGCTAATTTTCCCTCATTGAAACCTTTTCCTTTTGCATGGTGGTCTGCTGTTTGCCTTGCCCACTGCATCACAGATGGTGCCCCACATGAGTCAAACTCCACTTACTCCAGTTCTAGCCCTTGGGAAAGTGCTAAAGGGACCAGCTAAGCCATACCATGGCTGGATGACATCCCTCCTAGGACTAATGGTGGGAGACCTGGCTGAGCTGAAATCACTGGTGAACATTATTATTGCGGTGCTTGTCTAGGGCCATGCCATGTGCCACTAAGGCCCTGCAGGGTCCTCTCTGTAAGGTGGATTGGGACCAGACGATCCCTTGGCACCCCCTGGTTCATCCAGCCTCGTGAGCCTGAAGGAGAAAGAAGTTGAGAGGAGAGAGCCTTTGGGCTCAAGTGCCATCGGAACAGTACACGCAAGGTAACCTCTTAGGCCTGATACCTGTCCTGCAGTGTAGCTGCTGAAATGAGACTCTCAAAGACACTCCCCATCCCCACAGACCTCTGTGCCACCCAGCAGACTGATTTTCTAGTCCGACTGCTAGAGAGCCCTTCAACCCTGATTTGAGTCCCTTCAAAAACAAACTTGGCCCGCGGCCCAGTCCTCTGCCCTCTTCATGGGGATCGCTGACTTTCCACCCTAGCCTGTGTGGCCTGGAACCTGGGTGCAGGGTGGATTCCGCAGACCTACCAGGCACCGGAGCCCAAGGAGCTGTCTGTCTTGGACCTGACAGACCTGCAGTAAATGAATTTCCCTGGCAGGATTTGGGACTGGTTTTACTTACACCCTAAAGACTTGGCAAAATTACTGTAGGTCCCATTGTCCCCTTTGATGGGCCCAAACTCACAGTCCCTTTGTCAGACTGCAGAATTGGTACAGACATGCTGGGTCCCCTCAACCCGGCAGAGCACACTGATCTGTTGGGTGGGTGTGGGCATTGCCATCCCTTCTGGTGATTGTAGAGCATCTTGTGTTTCCAAAGCCTGCCAGGCTTGTGCGCTTGAAACAGTTTCAGATACCAGGAGGTGAGAAAGAAAACCTACAAGGCTTATTCCTTTGTCAGGAAGGAGTGGTAGTCCACACTGTCTTCCTACTCCCAGCCCTGTTTAGCCAGCGAGCAAATCCAGTATCTGTGGTCCCTGATTGCAGATCATTGTGGCTTTAATAGTGGCCACGAAGTCACTTGAAGCAACTGATAAACCAACAGATGACTGACCTCACTCCATCCATTACTGGCACTCAGTGTATGGCCCTACAGCTGAACTGTCCAGGCCAGCCACGTGTGGCTGTAGCATGCTCAAAGTTTGGTCTGAATTGAGACATGCAATTCTAAGGGTAGAATACACAATGGATTTTTAAGATTTAGTTTGAGAAAAAGAATGAAAAAATGTCTATTTTTATATTTAAATGCTGAAATGCTAGTATTTTGGATCTATTGGGTTAACAGAACTATGTCACTAAAATCAGTTAAACCTGTCTCTTTTTACCTTTATTTGTCACAGTGACAACTAGAAAATTTTAAATTACATGCATGACCCACATTCTACTACTCTTGGACAGAATTGCCTTAGACATTGCTAATGTCCTCTTCTCTAGTTTTCTCTAGGAAGAAGAAAAAAGTTATTTTATTCTCACTTCGCAGAGCATAAAGTTCACCTTTATTGTCCTACCTCAGGCATGTTGAACGTCCCCAGCAATACTTAATAACTCCGATGTATCAGTGATGAGTTGGGAAAGCCCATTCCATTACACTGATGACATTTTTGATAGTGGCCCCCAGAGAGGAAACTTTTCACCATAATGCATGCTCTCCAACCACAGCTGTCTACAGGTGGCAGGGCCTTGAATGAGGAAAAGATCAGGGCCAGGCCACTTGAGTGCATTATCTTGGGGGCTATTGGAGTAGCAGCCCAAAGAGATATTCCACAACCTAGTAAGGAAAAACTGCTGATCTTACAGACCCCACACAAAAAGAGCCCTTATCACCTGTTTGACCTCTGGGCATTAGAGGCAGCACATCCTGCACATAGGGATGTCATTTAAGAATCTATAAGTCCCCAGACTGGTAGCCAAGTTCAACTGGGGACCCCGGCAGTAAGAAGCCACAGAAGCAATACAGGCAGCTGTAAAACAACACCTGCCCCTCCCCATCCCCAACTCATTCTGATCCCATGGAGTTTTAAGTAACTGTGACTAGTCTCACATCTGATGTTTCTGGCAATAAGACTCATGGGCTGCTGCTAATGGCTTCATTCTTTAGTCAGGTCATTAAGGCACCCAGGACAAGACGATTAAAGTCATACCCTATGGAAACAAACAACTCACACACAAGCTCAGTTAATAAGTCACTAATGTATATGTCTCCTGGAAAAGAACACATCCTGAGAAAAGCAAAGCATCTGCAATGAGAAGGTCAGTTGCGCCTGTGAGCCGTCGTATCCATAGAGACCTGCTGGGTCCATATCCAGAGCCACCACAGTAACAAAATCACCACGAAGTGTTGTCATTTGACATACAAAAAAGCTGCTGGCAGCCCCAGAGCCTGCATTCGATGACAGCTACACAGGCACATAATTCAAGGTGAACTTGGTGATACCGCACAAGACAGGACTGGCTCATAGTGGCAGATGCACTTAATAGCCCCACTGCCCCCCCGTAGTTTGGATGCACTCGCTAGGTATAGGGTTGCTGGCCATCTCCTCCAATCAGATAGCACACATAGATTTCAGGCTCTGACGGACTACCGTTGTCACATACCAGAGAAGGTCAAGAGAGACTTCAGACCATGATGCAGATCTGACATCTATTAAGGAAAAGGAAGAAAGGATGAAGTAAGAAGGATCTTAGACTACAATGTGGTTCCAAGTATATTTCAGTCAGGATGATGGGACGTTCTTGAGCCACAATCACCTGTCAAAGGAGATTTTCCACTCAGAAGAATGGAGCTGCATCAGTACTTCCTCTGTGCTCAATTATTGACTGAAAGTAGTCTACAGGAAACACGACCCCAGCACAAACACAGAACGCAGCACCTGGGGCTGTCGGGCAGTTATGCTCTCCACAGCAGATCGGACACTGCAAAACTCTCCACACTACGTACTAATAATTTCCCTCCTTTCTTGGATCTGCACTGGCCAGGATGAGTAGCTAGGAGCTTTTTACTGCATGGATCACGGAAATGTGGATGGACACAAATTTGGAATGGCATCTGGTGTCCTTTCCCACTGAGCAGACAGCTCTGACATTGGGTTTGCCACACACCTCCTCTGAAAGTTGGAGGACACTCCTGTGGTTCTTACGTTCATGAACAAAGTCGTCTTTGTCATGAAGCCATCTTCCTCAATCTCAAGAAATTGCCTTGAGTAAAGGAATTATTAGCCTTGGGTCTCTGTGGAGCTTTTCTCTTTTATATTCCGGGATATAAAATAAGATCTGGTTCATTCCTGAGGGTAGCTTAACGGCCCCAACTGGTGAGGCATGGAGACACCCAAACCCGTGGAGCAAGTAGAGCGTCAGAGGGCAAACGACCTCTCAGTTTTCCTAATCCAGATATGGGCAGACTGTATTGTCTGGGGCAGTGACCATAGGGCCAACTATCATAAAGCTAGATATGTCCCCTACAACTTGATTTGGCTCTGAGTGATCTTATTAGCATCCCACTACCAAACAATGCCTCAGGTATCGCTTCTACCAGGCAGTGGCCTCAGCCACTGTTTGCCATCATCTTCTCCACTTGTGTGTTCATACTCCGTGATGTCCGTGCTAAATGGATGCAGAGGGTCATCTTGGACCCAACTCCAAGCCACATTCTGTGCTCCTCACCCACTTCCAGGACTAGTTTTTCTGTGTGCTAGGACAGATTCTCTTGCCTCCACTGCCTCCCACTTGGACACAGGGTTACCCACTTCGTGAGGGTAGTCACATGACTCTTTGGTAATCAGAGGTCCAATGGGCACTGGCTATATATCCCCAGCCTCTGGTGCAATCAGCAGGATCTCCTTGGAGGCATTAGGGACACAGTTTATCACAAGTTTACATGGACTTTCCCCCATCAGGAGGTGTTTCTAAGGCTCACCTGGGAGATTACCAATGAGATAGCTGGGAGTTTCACTACCAAAAAGGTATTCTCTATTCCTTGCCTCTGATTGTGTTGGATAGCTGCGTAGCTTTGGGTTATTTACTGACTAGGCAGTGTGTATACTGTGGCCAACAGCTCCAGCTGCTTCTGGCTGAATACCTCACTGCAAGTGAGCTGTCCAACAACAACTGTAAGAGCTAGCCACATAGCTCTAAACCACCTCCCCCTAAGCCCTGGATCTTGTTCTCATGGCTTGGACTCCAGTCCATGACTAGAGGTTTCAGAGAACTCTACAGTTTTCATGATGAACATTGTACTCACTCTTATTTAGGACTCTCCTAGTTTTACAATGTATTCTTTGCCATTGTCATCAACTCCAGAAACCCCACTGAAAAATCCAATCAATTTCTGTCCCCAAAGGGAGGCAGTTCTCACTGTGGGATACTGAAAGAACATGAGACTATGTACCTCATCTTACTAACACTTGGGCTTGTAAGCTACCCCAAGTAAACCTATTACTGTGTCTATTCTATATGACATAGTGGTGTTTTGTTTTTAATTTTATTTTTATTGAAGTGTAATTGATTTACAATGTTACTTTCAGGTGTACAGCAAAGTGACTCAGTTATATATATATATATACATATATGTACATATACATATTTTTTTTCAGATTCTTTTCCATTATAGCTTATTACAAGAAATTGAATATAGTTTCCTGTGCTCTACAGTAGGTTCATAGTGGGGTCTTCTTTAACTCATCTTCCAAAAATAGATTAAAGGGGGCAGGACTAGAGGCAGAGAAGCCAGATTGTTGGACTAATAAGCCAATGCAATGGCAGAGAGAATAGAGAAGGGTGGGATGGCTATGATATTTAGGAGACAGAGTTTTTTTTATTGTCGTATAGTCAGTTTACAATGTTGTGTCAATTTCTGGTGTATAGCATACTACTTACTTAAGCCAGGAAAAGAAAGAAAATACCATATGATATCACTTATATGTGGACTCTAAAAAAAAATACATGAATGAACTTAATTACAACACAGAGACTCACAGACATAGGAAACAAACTTATGGAAAGATCTCCTAAAGAAGTGGTGTATAGGATGAGGCTGAAGGAGGATGAGGAATTTGCTAGGGGGAAAGGAGGGGAAAGCTTTTGCAAAGGCAAGGGAGAGCATCAGGAGCCTGGGCAAGTTTGGTGTGGCCACAATATGTGAATGGGAGGGAGATGACAGAGCTGAGGCTGGGTGGTAAGCAAAGTGCAGAGCAGATGAGCTCTCATGAACTGGGGAAGGAATTTGGGTTGTCTGGATAATCACCAGCTGTTGAAAGGTATTAAGTAGGTGAGTGACATGATCAGGTTTATGTCTTGACAAGTCCACAATGGAGTGGTGTGGTGGACGGATTGGCGTGGGCAAGACTATATAGGTCAAAGATGAGTTGAGTCTATCTCAGGAGTCCAGAAAGAATGAGTGGGAGGAAACAGAGAGCAGTGGGTGGAATAGAGACATCCTGTATCTGTCAGGGTTTTCCAGAGAAACAAAACCAGTAGGATGTATAAAATAGATATACCTTTATTTTAAGGTATTGGCTTATGCAGATGGGGGTGCTGGCAAAGTCAAAATTTATAGGGCAGCCTGGCCAGCTGAAAACTCAGGCCAGAGTTGATGCTGCCATCTTGAGGCAGAATTTCTTCTTCAGGGAAACTTCAGTTTTGCTGTTAAGGTCTTTTAGATGATTAGATAAGACCCACCCAGGGTTACTGAGAGAATGTCCTTTACTTAAAGTCAATGGATTATAAATATTAAGCACAGCTTTAAAATATCTTCACAACAACACCTCGACTAATGTTTGATTAAAGAACTAGGCTCTATAGCCTGGCCAAGTTGACACGTGAAACCAACCATCACACATAGTTTCAGAGTTAGAATGGAGCGCTTTTGTTCATTGAATGAATGGGAATTGAAGAATATGGAGGAATCAAGGGAGACTCCCAGATTTCCCACTTGAGCAACTGGGTAAGAGGTAATACTACTCATTGAGACAGAGAATAGTGGAGAAAGTACAGGTTTGTGGTGGATAATCATTCAATTTGGATGTGAACAGTTTCAAGAGCTTGTGTGTTATCCCAGCAGAGATGTTTAAGTGGGTTTAGAAGACAGATCTAAGATACAGTTTCATAAATAATCAGGATTTAACAGCAAGTCAGCTGCAGGAGTGAACGTGATCATTTGCAGAGATAACACTATAGAGTGAGGAAGGAAAGAGCAGAAGGTATATAAGAGGACCCTGAGGAGGGCATAGGAGAGGGGGATTCAGCAGAGTAAATGAAAACCAGTGGTCAGACATGTGGGAAGACCAGGATGTGGAGATCTAAAAACGCCAAAGACAGACACTGCTTGCTGAGGAGGGAGCAGATTTATTATCATTATTTATCCTGTAGACTTCATGGAGCCGGCAGACATATTTAACTAGGAAGAATCATTTGACCACAGTAAGTAGGGTGGATTAGAATTGCAAGACCCAATTGGTCAGGTGATCTCTTAGGAAACCTTTTCTGGTCAAGAGAGGAAGTAACGAGGGACTGAGCTAGGACTGTTGAAGTAAGAATAGAAGAAAAGAATGAAACTTAGGAGCATTTTGAAGGTAAAATCAATCATCATCTAATTGGATATGAGGGATAAAGAATCCAGGATGACTCAAGTTGAAGGGATATGGAGGAGGATCCATAGAGAAAGGAAACTCAGGAGGAGGTATTGGTTTGGGAGGAAAATATTTAAAGATCAGGTTTGGACATACTTTCAGATGTAGCACAATATTTATCCTTGATTCCTGAACATACCATATCTATCATATCCTTTTATTTCTCTGAGTCTCTGTTCATCCTCCTCAAGAAAAATACCTTTCCCATCTTGTTTACCTGGACATTTTCTATTCAATCTTCAGAGCCCAAATTAAATGTCACTTTTCAGTGGCTCTCACTGACAACTTTAGGCTGAATTATTTTCCCTCTTCTCTGTGTTCCTATAGTAGTGTTCATACCTTTGTTTTTAAGAGCATTCATCACATTCTGTTATAATTATATTTTACATGCCTGCTTCCCACACTAGACTGGAGCTCCGAGAACCCAGAGCTTCTAACTTACTCCATCTGGTTCTCCTTTAGAAGCAAGAACATTGAACTTCTTTGATTGATCTCTAGTTTGGAGCTCAGGACACTGGTGAGGCCAAATATACAAAGATGAAAGCATCACTGGCACAGAGCTGATCTCTGAAGAAATGGAAGTAAATATATTACTTAGGGAAAAAACTAGATAGCACACAAATAGGTGGCCGTGGGCTAACTCTTAGGGAATGCCTGCATTTAGCCAATGGGATGAGGATTAAAAGGACACGAGAATTGTTCTTTGTCATAGCAGTTATCCATTACATGTATTTATTCAGTGGATATTATGTGCTTCTCACTGTTTAGGCATTAAAAATACATCTATAAACAAGACAAACAAGATCTCTGCTCTAACAGAGCTTACAGTCCAGTAGGGCCACATAGCTTTCCTCAGGGAAACAGTTTCAAATGCTGCAAAGAGGTTAAGAAGGATAAATTCTTCATTGGCCTTTGGATTTAAAATTGGAAGGTGAAGGAGCCATGTAGGCAGTTTCATTCCAAGGATAATGATCAAGAGTTGTGAGGGAAAGGAAGTCAGATATTCAGGTGCTAAAATATGGTGGGAATCCTTTCACAATGTATGTGTATATCAAATCACCATGTGTACACTTTACATATCTTACAATTTTATTTGTCAGTTATACCTCAAAAAAGCTGTAAAAAAGAAGTTGACTTAATAGAACAATGAAATCACCTATTGAAAACCTAGTTATGACATCACCTAGGAGAAAATACCTTGTGAGTTTGGGTGGCAGTCTTGCAAGGTGTATGGTGCACTCTGAATCAGGACCAGTAATCATCCTAAGGTGCTGTTTCTCCCAGATCCAGAACACATGGGGCTAGGAACTAAGAGGGGATGGTGAGAACGATGCCTAACGACACACTTGTACTAATGTTTTCACTTTGCTTCTCATTCTCTGATTTCTGCTATTTTAGAAGCTTATTATTCAAGAGAGAAATATTTCTTTCAGGAAACACAATGGTCCCACTGAACTAGAAGCTGAGACTGCCACCTCAGGCCACTAGGCAGATCAGCACCAAAAAAAAAAAGAGAGAATTTCCATATCCGCTAAGGTGACGGATCCGGATCATCACTAAGCACTACATATTAGCACGTTATATCCTTTTCACACACATAGGTGACAGGATAAATATCTAAAACTGGAAATTCTGTGTCATAGAATACGTGAATATTTAACTTTACCAGGTGTTGGCAAATCGCCATCTAATGTGCTTGTACCCATTTTCACCTTCACCAGCAATGATTGAATTCCTATTTCTGTACATTCTTGTGAATATTTATTCATTTTTGCCAATCTGATGAGCATAAAATGATATCTCATTGTTGATTCATTTGTATTCCACTGAATACCTGAGGCTGAACATCTTTTCATGTCTGTAGTGATAGTTTGAAAATAGTGTAAATTCTTAATCTTGCACAAGTTCCATTCTGAGCAGTGGTATCTAACATCTCGTGAGGCAGTTCTTGTTTTCATGCCCATGCAACAGATTTTCCTCCCTAATTAGGTCTGGGTTGACTAGTATCAATTATAATTTCCTTGAAAATATAGGATGAAAGAGGAAAGCCAGTGTAGAATTTAAATCTACATCTGATAATCTACAAAATGGATACTTCACGTGGCTTTTTGTGGTTCCAAACTCGAATTAGTGTTTTGTAAACCAGGGAGTGGGCAGGCTTAATCTTAGGAAATTGTCCCCCTGAGCCATTGTTAGTAATCTGGGTTTCGAGCGGCACAGTGTGGGTTGCGCTGTTGCAGGACTGCCATGCCCCGTCTGGTTACAGCAACTCCAACTGCCCCAGTCAAGTACGAGTCATAGCAAGCCAGAGCTGGAAAGAATCTTCACATTTGGGCTGTCCACAGGTCATAATTTGCAGAAGAGAAAGCTAAGGCCCAAAGAGCACAACCCCTGACATGGTAGAGAGCTGAATTCCTAACCCCCATGCTCTGCCTTAGTCCCCGAGCCCTCAGGGCAGCTGCGTGGTGCCTGGTTCTCCAATCATTTTCCACGAGTTCTGTGACGTGAACAAGGTTGTTTGTTAGGAGCCAGCTGTTCATGGGTTTCTGCATGTCCAGGGGAGCATTTGTCTAGTCTCTGACCCAATAGTCTTGCATCTTCTGCCAGCATTTATGAAACTGTGGCAGGCTGCCTGTTACACAGAAGTACAGTAAAATCTCAGACACTTCGCTGTTCCTCAGAGTTGAAGGCAGAAATTTCAGAAGCTGTTAATACAAGTGTCTTCTGGTCAAATTAGTTTTGGAAAAGCTGAGGCAAAAAAAAAAAAATTTAAAAAGGTAAAAGGAAAGAAAAATAGATTATTTTCCTGTCAGATCCTTTTTAAAAAAATTTAAGTATAGTTGATTTACAGTGTTGTGTTAATTTCTGGCATACAGCATAGCGATTCAGTTATATATATATTCTTTTCAGATACTTTTTCATTATAAATTATTACAAGCTATTGAATATAGTTCCCTATGCTATACAGAAGGACCTTATTGTTTATTTATTTTATATATAGTAATTTGTATCTGCTAACCCCCAACTCCTAATTTATCCCGACCCTCCTTCCCCTTTGGTAGCCATGTTTGTTTTCTATGTCTGTGAGTTTGTTTCTGTTTTGCAAATAAGTTCATTTGTGTCATTTTTTTAGCGTGCACATATAAGTGATATCATACAGTATTTGTCTTTCTCCCTGTCGGATCCTTTAATGAACTACAAAACATTATGAATTGCTCCTGGATGTGGGGGTAGGGTGGAGTGTGCTAAATTTCAAGAATTATTCACACAGGGAAACTTACTTCCTTCTTCCTCCTATGGAATGCTTATTAACATTGGAAAGAACAATAGAACAACAGAATACAATTAGTAGGAAACCATTTGGAAAGCCAGAGTAAAATGTAATAAGAATGATGGAAATGCAGTTGAGGAGGGGCAGTTTTCACATCCCTTGAAAGCTAAAATGAGGTGGACTAACAGGTGCTCCAGCATCACCTAAATGGTGCTTTTGCAGATGTGCCCAAACCAAGCTAATGGGATTTTGTCCAAGGGTCAGATTTTAGAGCCAAGAGGGGGCTTTGAGACAATGCCATCTTTCTCATTTTACACATGCAACACTGAGGCACAGCAGAAGGAAGGCACTTAGGACCACCCAATTCATTGGTGACAAATGATGGGAATAAAAATCTAAGTGTTCTGAGTCACTCTTTTGTGTTCCTTACACACTCTTTGCTCTCATATTGTGCTATTGTTTCATTTATTTGTAATTCAATCTTAAAGTCTCTGAAGGCAAATACTGTTTTGTTCCACTTAAAAGCTCCTACGACAGAGTAGCAACCTGTTGAACATCTACCATATTCACAATAGTCACCCTTACATCCGGTGCTGCCCATCACAACCTTCTGCCGCAATGGAGAAGCTCACTATTCGCACTGTCCCATATGGTCGCCTGAGCTATGTGTGGTTATTCAGTCCCTGATATGGTGCTACTGGGTCTGAAGAATCGATTACTTAATCCCGTGTAATTTTGATTAATTAAAATTTACACTTAAATAGCCACATTGGACAGCGCTGCAGTGACTACGTGTGGCTACAGTGGTGTCATAGGACTGAATATGAGGAGGAATTAGCAGCCAAGGCTGGGGTGTGAATTCCAGCGAGGCCTTATTTTTGATCGTGAGGAGCAGTCCCGCCATTGGCGCAGGGCCCCATTCATTTCACAACGTTTGACAAGCCCTAGAAGGGCCAGGCCTGGAGCGGGGGTGCCTGGGTACCCACCACCAGGCGGCGTTACAAAGGGGCGGGGCCTAAGCGCAGCACGAGGGCGGCACGTGCCACGAGGGGGGTGTCACGTGCCACGAGGGGGGTGTCACGTGCCACGAGGGGGGTGTCACGTGCCACGAGGGGGGTGTCACGTGCCACGAGGCTGGTGTCACGTCAGCATCACCGGCCCGGGGGATTCTGGGTTCTGGGCGGCCATCGGTGAGGTAGCGCCTCAGCGTGGTAGAAACCCTGAGCCATGCCTGCGGAGAGGAAGTCGTTGAGGGGGAGGACCCGGTCGAAGTCCCGGGGCCAGCGAGGGGCGCGCTACAGGCTGACCAACACCGAGGCGGGCTGCAGCGCGGAGAACCCGGCCACGGCGCCGCACCCCAGCGGCAGCAGCCCGGAGGACCAGGCCGTCATGGCGGCCGCGCCTCAGGCCGGCTGGCAGGCGCCTCTGCGTGGCCTCGGGGCTGAGACGCTCCACTGCTTGGTGAAGATGTGGGCCTACAGGCGCGTCGGGCTGCTGCTGCTCTGCATGCTGTTGCTGCTGTGCTACCTGAGTCCCGGTGAGTGTCTGCCCCGGGCCGCCGGGCCCGGGTCCCCTCGGGGAGGGCGGGGGGAGAGGGGTGAGGGCCGGCAGGGCGCCCGACTGCGCGGCCTCTGTGCTCGCCTCCTTTCCCGCTTTTCTGCCCAGGGCCGTTTGTCCCTGCCTCAGTGTGAAGTCCGACGACAGACTCCTCCCTCCTCTCCCTTCGGAAGCGCCTTCCCGCCCTCCCCTCCGTTCTCCTCAGAAAGCCCCTCCTTCCCTCCCCACTTTACCTCACAAAACCCTACCCCCGCCCTCGTCTTTTTAAAAAAAATGGAGGTGGAATTCTTGGAACTTAAAATTAACTATGTTGTGAACAATTCAGTGGCAGTTACTGTGTTTCAGCGTTGAGCAGCCACCACCTCTATCTAGTCACCCCGAATCCAAACCCACTCCCATTAAGAGTGTAGTTACTCCTCACTTCGCAGCCCCCGGCCCCTGCGGGTCTCCTTCCTGTCTCTCAGGGTTTCTTCTGGAGATTTTCTGTAATTGGGAACGTGCAGTATTTGTCCTGTGTGTGTGGTTTATTCTACTTGGCATAATGGTTTCGGGATGTAGGCATGCTGTAGCTTGTGCATTGGTACTTCATTCCTTTTTATGGCCGAATCCGGTTCTGTGGTATGAATACGCTGCATTTTGTTTATCCATGTATCAGTTGATGGGCATTTGGGTTGTTTCTTGGTTGTTGACTATTATAAGTACTGTTAATGTGAATATTCATATAGGAGTTTTTGTGTCAATGTATTTTCAGTTTTCTTGGGCATATCCGTAGGAGTGGAATTGCTGGGTGGTATGGGAATCCCATGTTGAACTGTTTGAGGAAGTCCCAAACTTTTCCCAAGAGGCGGAGCCATTTTATATTCCTACTGACAATGTATGAGAATCGCCGTTTCACGGACATTTGTTATCGCCCCTCCTCCTTTTGGTGATCGCCATCTTAGTGCGTGTGGAGTGGTATCTTATGGTGGTTTTCATGAGTATTTCCGTAATGATTAATGATGTTGAGTATCTTTTATGTGCTTTTGGGTATTTGTAGATCTTCTTTGCAGAAATGTCTATTCAAATCAAAATAATTTGACTATTTTAAACTGAATTGTTTATGGTTTTGTTATTGAGTTATAGGTCTTCTCTGAAAGGTCTTCCTCCCCTAGCCTCCTTTCACAAACTACTAAATCCCCTCACCAACTCACACAAATGCCCTTCTGTCCCTCCTGAGTGGCTTCCCTCCCCCATTTCTCCTAAGGCCTTTTCATTACCTCCCGTTGCAAAGGACTCATCTCCCTCACTTCACCACCCACGGTGCTAACCTCCATCACCTCCTCGCTTAAAGCTCTGCTACCTCTAACCTCATCTTACTTACCTCACCTCTCAAATTCCTTTCTCCATCACCTCCCTTCACAAAGACCTTTCCTTGCTCACTTCCTCTCACAAAGGCCTTCCCTTCTTTCATACTTGCCTTCCCTACCTCCTCTATCCTCACAATGATTTCCCTTCTTCACCTCCTCCCTGAAAGGCCTCCTTCTCTCAAGTCCTGACGCAAATTAGGAACTTTCCTCTCCTCACATAGTGCTGAACTCCCCCACCTCCTGCCTCAAAGAACTTTCCTCCTTTACTTATGCTCACAAAGACCTTCCCTCTGTCACTTCACTTCACAAATCCCTTTCCTCTGTCACTCCCACAGCTGCCTTCCCTTCCTCACCACACTCCAAAAGTTCTTCTTAACTGTCAGTCAAGGTCCTTTCATTCTTCACCTCCCCACAGTGACTTTCCTTTGATTACCTTACAGGCCTTCTCTCCTCTCACTCAAAAGCCTTTCTTCCTTGTTTCACAAAGCCCTTTACTCCTCTCACTCAGGGTCTTCACTCCCTCACCTCCCTTTTAAAATGCCTTCGGTCTCTTATCTCACATTGTCCTTCTTTCTCTAACCTACCTTCACAAAGGCCTTCCCTTCCTCAGTCAAACTCCTTCCCTTCCCTTCCCTTCTTATGTACCCTCCTCGGGGCCTTTGCTCACCCTCCTCTCAGAGGCCTGCTTCAGCCCTACAGAGGCCCCCCCCCCCCATTCTCTCCACTCACAGTTTCCTCCTCCCTCACCGCCCAGAGGTACTCTCTCCTTCCTCAGAAGTCTCCTCCTCCTGCTCAGTGGTCTTGCTGCCTCACTTTCCTCACTCGACGTCTTTCCCACCTCCTCCTCCAAATCTTTCTTACCTTCGACTCAGATATTTTCCATTCCCCACAGCCTTCTCTCCTTAGCTCCAAGAGAGCCTTCTCAAAAGGGCCTTCTCTACCTTAACCGCCCTTGGCTTGCCCCCTCCCCGCCCCCTCCCAATGGTATTCTATCTCCTTGTCTGCATAAAGGCCTTGGGTTTCCCACAGTATTCCTCCCCACCTCAAGCTCCAGCTTCAAGCCTAAAGACCTTCCACCATCCCCACTTTCTAATCTCAATGACTTCTCTCTCCCTGCCCTCCCCAGAGGCCTTCCATGTCCTCAACCAATGTCCTCCCACAAAGAAGGAGGTAAAAATTGGACAGAGGCATTGTAAGTAAAAGGAACAGGGACCACTATACACTATGTCACAATTGCTTGGGGATGAAATTGGACATTAAATAAAGTATATGTTATGCATTCTTTTATCAACTGTTTTAAATAAGTTAAATATGATTCCTGCCTTTTGAAAAATATTTTAATATATTTTTTAAATGATTGTTTATGAATCATTACTTCAAATTATTTTTTCGTATTATTCATCTAAAATACAAAGCATTTCTGCCTTACTTCTATTGTATTTATAAATGTTAGTTACAAATACAATTGAGAACCTTGCAAACTGAGTGCTTTTTTCATTCTCTGAAAAAGTAAGTTAAAAAGCGAAACTATAAATTGTACATTATTTTTGTTAGTCCCTGAGTTCATTTTCTACTTTTATTTTGAGTAGAACTTTTACAAAAAGAGAATACTGTTATTCAGTGTGATTTCTTTATTTCCATGAGAACTTTTTCCAATATAGGTTTAACATCTTTTCTCCTAAAATAATCCATGATTCATTCTTTATGTTGTCAGATTTCCCAGATTCCCAGGAGGTAATATGTGACTGGATGGATTAAATATAATTTTGCATTTAAAATGATTTAACTTAATTAATGTAAATAAATGCATTGTGTTATGGGTTGAATTGTGTCCCCTCACAATAAAGAAATGTTGGACTTTTAACCCCCAGTACCCTAGTACCTCAGAATGTGACCTTATTTGGAGATAAGGTCTTTATAGAGGTAATCAAGTTAAAGTGAGGTGGGCCCTAATGTGATATGAATGGTGTCCTTATAAAAAGAGGAAATTTGGACACAAAGATAGACATTCATAGTGGAAAGACTATATGATAGACACAGGGAGAAGACAGCCATCTACAAACCAAGGAGAGAGGCTTTCTCTCACAGTCCTCAGAAGGAACCAACCCTGTTGACATCTTGATTTTGGACTTCTAGCCTCCAGAACTGTTGAAACAATAAATTTCTTTTGTTTTTAGGCACCAGTTTATGGTGCTTTCTTGTAGTGACCCTAGCAAACTAATATACACTGAGGGGTAAAATAATTTGGTCATGGGCCTGGAGTATTATGGTGAAAGCAGGGCACATGGTCTGGGAGCTAAAATTTCCCTTCTTCTTCCTAGACAGACCCTTCTGAGTTCTCTTAGACTTAATGCCACCAAGGAGAATTGAGGTTGAGGGATCTGAAGTAACTCTGGGATAGCTCCAGGTTGTATTGTCATTTGGATGTTGCTTTTCAGGTTATTTTTATGCATAAGGCATATAGACTAGTGCCTGCAGGATGAAGAGACTAGCAGATTGGGGCTGGGAATTTGATTCCATCTCTTCCACCAATTCTTTGTAACCTATTGGGTCAGTCCTTATTGCATATCCTTTTTGGGGAGATTTAAAAATGAGAGAGAGAAATAAAGATTGACTAATAGGTGATATTTTCAGAATGCTTTAGCTCCATAGACAAAAACTGTGCGATTAGTTTCTATATTATTATATTAGAATACTTCATTTATCAGTTATTCTGGGGAGTGTATGAGGCAGTGCATCTAGATGGACAGTCTGGTTGACTGCCTTGTACCACGCCAAGAACCAAACTTGGTCTTGCTTTAACCATTTGGGCATGTGGTGTAGTTGGAGGACCCCTGAGTTAGGAGACTTAAGTTGTCATGATTCTGTCACTGACTTGCTGCTTGACCTTTGATGAATCCTCTTGCCTCTTTAGGCTTTGGTTATCTTGTTGAAAAATTGAGGCGATGTCCCTAGAAAGGTGTTTCTCCTGCCTCAGTCATTTGTATGACACCTTCACAACTCCTGGTTGTCTTAATGCTACCTGTTAGTCATATTTTTCTTTAAAATTGCCTCACTTTTTTATATAAATGTATTTATTTTAAAAGGAAACTGTAGCATGATTATAAATGGAAAACTGGTCATATTTGCTATTAAGAGAATTATTTATAAAAATAAATATTCTGAAAACAACATACTATTCAATTTAAAATGATAAATAATAACAAGAAGTGGTGAAAGACATGTGACAAAATATTTACCCTTTTTATGTTGTGCTAAGTGCTTTGTATATGATGTCATTTAATACTTAAAAATTCTTAAAAATAAATACTATCCCCATTTTGCAGATGAATAACTTGAGGCAAAGATAAGTTTACGACTTGCACAAGTTCTCCAACTAGTATATGGCAGAGCCAGGATGCAAATTCAGGGCTATTTGGGGCCAAGGCCCAGAAAAGACTGCAGCATAGGTAGACCCTCAACTTACTAAAGTTGCAGCAGAATCCTCTTCAACCTGATACCATTAGCTATCACTGTTCACATTCTGTCTCTTCATCCTTTAGTCTAGCTCCTCATCTGAGAGACCTCGCTGCAGAGCAGACCTGGCAACATAATTTGCAAAATAAAAATGTGTGGTCCCTTGTTCAAAGTTTATTATGAATTTCAAGGCAATAGCAGAACATTAAACCAAGTGTGAGATCTTTCTAAGAGCCAAGTTTTGTAGACCGTACAGGTCACATGCCATGAAGCGTGCAGCTTTGAGTCTGTTGTATTTTTCCTTTGAAATGTAGTTAGATTTTCAGGGGGTTTTCTTGGTAAGAGGGAAATTAAAAAATAAAAATTCTTTGTGACAGGGAAACATAATTGGTTCTTTACCATTTCTTGCTGCCATTTAGGGAAGCTGGTTCCTAATCTTTTATTTGCTGAGCTCGTTAATGAATGTACAGATGCAAATTAGAAGCATAGAGGATGGAATTATTCTGCATGTGAAAAACGATGGGGGAAGGGAAAGAGACTGATATTCAGTAGGGTGGAGAGGAAGACTCAGAAGACCTGGGCACTGGCTGATGGGAGATTTTGGAGAGAGGAAAGGAGAAGGGAAAGGACCTTTGCTTCTAGGGATGAAAGAACAGGGCTGTCCAGGGGGATTTTATAAAGGTTTGCCATATGGTGAGTGATGTCAACCTTGTTTGGTGTCATGGTAGTTTTGATACACTAGTCATATATATTTTTCTACTTTTATGATAAATGCAGTAAATAGCAAAGATTAAATACATTTATAAATGTTCAACTGTGTTCCACCTAAAATCAACTCATATAATGCTGATGGTACACCATACTTAGGAAATAGTGCTCAAGTTAATTTATAAATAACTGTCTTTCAGATAGGAAAGAAACCAGTGGCAGAGAACAGGTTAAACATGCTGGAGGCTTTTGGTTTAGGCTGCCACTAATGGTGCTTATCTGAGAAAATGTTTAATTGCCTTCTCCTTTTCAAGTGCCTGTTGAAATGACCAAATGATCTATAATGGTTGAAAACCCAGAGAACCCAGAAGGGTGCTATCATCACTGATATGCCAGAAATTTGGAGGGATTTCAGAAAGATAGAAAGAAGGCCAGGGGAGACACTACTGAGAAAAGTTGCAGCAACCTGTGTTTCACCTCAACTAAAGCCAAGCCTGTCTGGAGGGTCCAGAGGCCCGGGTACTCTGAATTGGAGATTAATATCCATCCTAGAGGGACTCCAGAGAGCACAACCCCTGCAGAAGATAAACTCGTGTTGAAACTCAGGCCACAGTGTGCTATTGCCAGCCAACACTTCCTTCAGATGGCGTGTTGACAAGGACAGTCAGTTGTGGAAGGAGGGCACTGAGTGAACAAATGTCAGTACAGAACACAGGTCCTGTCAAAGGCTGCTTCCAACTGTAGCTCCTTTTCTGTATAGTATAGGGCAATGAGTCCTCTAATCTGGCAAAGTATGGCTGGTAATATTAATCTCATTTCTTGTCCCTTGTGCTGGAAGCACTCTTTTAAGCCACTTGTGTGGCTGACTTCTAATCTTTTTTTTTTAAGCTGAAGTATGATCTCGGAAAAGTCACCCCCTATATAAAGTAGGACCCTTACCTTATACTGTGTTGGTATGGTATCAACAACTTTCTTCATAGCACCCATTACAATTTGTAATTATTTCATTTGTTAGTTTACATCTTTTTGGCTATTTTCTCCACTGTATTGTAAGTTCTATGAGGGCAGGAAGCTTATCTAATTTATTCACTGATGTATCTCCAAAACCTAGAATATAGTAGACATTAAATACATATTTGTTGAATGAGTAGGAGTTAGGAGAAAATAAACAGGACAAAATGGGTTATTTTTAATATTGTCAAGATATGTAATATACAGCAAACATGAAGCTGTAATGAATGAACATTTATGCATAGTGTTGAAATATATAAAACAAATGGTTTTACAAATTCAGGTAGAAATGGACAAATCCATGGTCATAATGGGAGACTGTGATACATGTATTTTAGTCCTTGGCAGAAAAAATAAAGATATTGACCATTTGAATAATACAAGTTATCTTGATTTAACATGTATAATGAAGTTCATAGTCTTATAATAAAGTACCCTACAGGCTGAGAATGCACATTGTGCATTGGAAGTATATGTGCATGGAATTTGGTCTCATTAAAATAAGAAGGGAATATTACCATTGACATAAAAGAGATTTAAAAATTATAAGTGAATATTCTTATGATTCCATCCTGATAATTATTTTGTAAGCAAATGATTTCCTAGAAAAACTAAAATAAAAATTGACTCAGGAGCATGAAGAAGTAAAAAGTTTTAGGGAACTATACCCCTCCACGGTGTACAGACTCAGACTATTTATGGATGAGTTTTCCCAAACCGTTAATGGAGCAAATATTTCCTGTGCTGTTTAAACTGTTTCAGTATAGAAAAAAGATGAGAAGCTTCCCAGATTATTTTATAACTCTCATGCCAAAACCTACAGAGATAGCAAACAAAAGAAAACTGCAGACACACTTGACTTAGGAATGTTGATCCACAAGTTCTGCATAAAGCATTAGCACTTGTGGACTTTATTTCAGGGATATAAGAATATTTTAATGTTGGAAAATGTATTAATATTTAACAATTAAGAGGCAGAGGAAAGTATGATCATGGCAGTAAATATTAAAAGCATTTGATAAAATCCCATTTCCATTATCGCTTAAAAATAAAACAAAATAACAACAGAAAACTTGTAGTAAACTAGGACTAGAGGAATACATCCTTAATTTAATAAATGATAAAACACTAGTGCATTCCTGTTAAAGTCAGAATTGTTTCAAGAATGCCCATTATCATAGCTATTAATCAACATAGTTTCAGAAGTTCTAGGTAATGCAATGAGAGAAGAAAAAGAGATGAACTGTAAATAATAGAAAGAAAGGTGACAGAACCATCTATACTTAGTGATATCATGGTTGTATAGATCTGGAGTGAAACTGAAGAACATTGAGAGCTACCAAGAGTCAAATAAAGTAATAAGTTAGAAAATACATGAACCAAAATCAGTAGCTTTTTTACGTACCAGCCTTAAGCAGCTAGAAAATGTGGTGAAATTAATTGTATTCACATGACAACAAAGTTTATATGAATATGGGAATATATGGGAATAAGTGTAATAAGAAAGGTAGAGGACCTATATGAATGCAGCTATAAACCTTACTCAGGGAGATAAAAGGAGACTTGAATGAGTGGAGAAGCAGACCTATTCTTGGGTGAGATAGTTTTGTACTGTTATCAGTTCCCTCCAAATGAGTCTACATTTAAGTGAATTCATGCCTAGCCAATGAGGCACACAATAAATGTTTTTTGAATGAACTTAAATAAGTAAACATAATTACCATAAAATTTTGTTAGGATTTTTTAATTTGACAAAGTGATTCTGAGCTTCATCTAAAACATTTTTCAGAGTTGAGAATAAAAGTTTGATAATGAGGACTAATGAAAGGATTGCCAGATAAGTTACTAAAACATATAATGATACAAATTATAAGACTGGTATTGGTGCATGAGCAGATAGATTAGTGGAACAGAATAGAAAGTCAAGAAAACAGGTCTATGACTAAGGACTTAGAATATGATAGTGTTGCCATAAGTAGAAAAGGATGGATTTAATAGATGGTATTAAGAGAACAGGAAAAAATGTTACCCTACTTCAAAACATACTCCAAAATACATTTGAAGTGGATTAAATATTTAAATTTAAAAAGTGAAGCTATAAAAGTGTTAGAAGGAAATACTAGAGTGTAGAATACTGACGACTGAAAAAATACATAACCTAAAATTTGAGAATTATGTTTTATTTGGCAGACTTACTGAGGACTTAAGCCTGGAATATATAGCCTCTCACATAGATCTGAGGGACTGTTGCAAAGAGGCAAGGGAGGAGCCAGGATATATAGGAGTTAAAAACTCCCCAGGTAGTCAAACATCAAAAGATTACTGTTAATTAAAGAAAAATCAGACATCTCAAGTTAATGAATTTAGTGCTTCTCTATATATGGGAAGATGCAAGAGTCTGGGTTTATTGAAATTATCCCTCTGATATGCATCTTAACTTTCTAGGGCCAGTATCCTTCTTTTCTCCATCCTGAATCTCCTTGGGGTGCACCTTCTGTGGCGGCTGCAGGGCCTAATGACTTGGTTGGCCGCAACATCCTTTGTTTACTGAAATGGCAGGTGACATTCTAAGTCCACAGTGTCTTTTTACACATGACCTGAAAGGCAGAAACAGTAAAGGAACAGATTGATACATTTGCTTATGTAAAACTTTTAAAACTTTTGAACTTCCCAAAACATCATAAAAAATATAAATACTGCCTTGAAAAATATTTGCAACATATGTAGCAAATTAAGGGTTAAGTTCTTTACTACACAACAAATATATGAAAGAGGTAAACTCACTGATAACTAAAGATGGGAATTAAAACAAAAGAGATACCATTATTTTGGCCATCAAACTGGCAAACAACAACAAAAAGGTGAGGGTCTAAGGCTATTGGCAATTGCCTGCACTGCTGCTAGATGTACACCTTGGGGCAGCCTTACTGGAGGGTGATGTAGCTAAGGTCAAGAACTATTCCTTAAGAATTTATCCTAAGGAATTTTTCATAAATGTCTACAATATATAGCTTCAGTGATAATCATTGCAGAATTCTTTATTTTTTTCTTTTTCTTTTTTTATTGAAGTGTCATTGATATCTAACATATTAGTTTCAGGTGTACAACATGATGATTTGATATTTATATAATGAAATCACAGTAAGTCTAATTAACATCTGTCACCATATACAGTTACAAAATGTTTTTTCTTGTGATGAGAACATTTTAAGATTTACTCTCTTAGCAGTTTTCAAATACGCAGTACATTATATTCCAGGACTTATTTATTTGATAACTGCAAATTTGTACCTTTTCACCCATTTCTCCCTCCCCTACCCCCACCCCCTGCCTCTAATAACTACCAATCTGTTTTCTGTATCTATGAGTTCTAGTCAGTGTTCTTTATAATATCAATAAATTGTAAACAACCTAAATGTCTTTCTGTGGGGGGTTGTTAACTCATTTATAATAGAGCCATATAATGGGATACTGTGAAGTTATCAAAGATAGTGTTGGAAAATGTTTAATAATACGGATAAATCCATGTTATGGGAATGAACATGGATATCTTCTCCTCTTATACATGAGGGAATCATGCAGATAAAATTAAAAGCAGGTTGTTTTGAAGTAGTGAGGAAGAATAAGGAAGGTTTACAGTGTCTAAGGCCTTGATTTTTATCAGTAAATAAAGAAGCCAACATATTTGCCAAGAGTTCTTATGATGGGGTCTGATTTAGTTGGAATACACAGTTTCCAAGTTGTTAATTGATTGAGCCTCTGAATGCCAAGACCGTCATAGGCCAGTTCAGTATTGTAAATTAGTTTACAGCACAACAATGAGATATGTCAATCTATAGCTTAAGCATTTTAAAATTTATTTTTAATTTCTTTAAACTTACGACCCAGTTTTTCAGTTTCACAGCAGAAACACATTCTGATTATTAGTTGTACCTAAGTTGTTATGAGTTTTAAGTATAATGTCTGTTAGCTTTTAGACTTTCCATATTTAATTTAAGCAAAGGTAATTACTTTTAAAAGGTCATAGAAAGTGATAAATGCCTTATATGCTGGGATTAATAATTTCACTTTTCTTAAGGGTTCTTGAATTCATTGTCTCCAAGCAAGTCTATTCTGTGGAGCAATGAAACTGCTAATGGACAATCTCTGGAAAAAACTTCTGTCTGGGGAGCTGTGTTTAGTTTTTTCTTTCCAACAAGTAAGTTCCTGTTTATTTTTATTCCTCCCAATGTCCTTGTTTTGAAAACAATAGTTAGATATTTAGGAGGTAGTGTGATCTATTGGTATTGGGGTGAGACAAACCTGAGTTTTAATACTGACTCTGCCTTTTGCTTTAGGCAAGATAACCTCTGAACTTCAATGTCTTCATGTTTAAAATGAAAATATTTACCAGAAAGAATTGTGAGAATGAACTGAGCCAGTGTTTTAAGGCATTCTGTAAATGTTTGTTACTCTTTATAGAATACTTTTACTTCATAAATCTCTAAACCTTTCAGAATTTACCTTAATGACATCACTTGAAATTTAGTCACTGACCCAGTATTGTGAAATAAATGCCTTCTGTGGCATTAACCAGAGTACTGTGTAGCTCTAATGTTATGGAATATACCAGATGTTTTCCCATCTGCTTTAATGATAAAAAGCTCAGGTTTCAAGTCACATCATCTTTGTCTTTTTGTGATTCTGTATATAATGTGTTTATCAAGCACATGATGGCCCCTGAGATTATTAACCACAAATAAACACATTTCATTTTGTACAGCATGTGGTGTCCTTTCAAGGAGAAGGTTCAAAGAAATTGACATATGTGAATTACAAAGATGAAGCTTTTATTAAAAATCATGCAGAATTTATTCTTACAAAATTTGATGTACATATATAAGCACAAAATTATATTCACTGTTTAATTCCAGACTCTACCACTGAATTCTTCTGTGACCTTGTATGAATCTCTTCATGTTTCTATATACAGGATTCGTCAAGTACAAAACAAACATTTATAATACCTACTACCATTGGGAAGAGCAAAAAAAAAAAAAAAAAAAAACCTCTATAAATAATCTATTTAAAAATACCTCCATGGTCAAATTGAGTGGAGAAAGAGAAATCTGATAAGGTAGTATTTTGTGAAGCTAAAAGAATGGTTTACTGAGTGCTGGAGTTGGTCATAAACAACAACTGATGATTTAAGCTTTAGAGCTTAAGAAGATAGCAGATGTAAACTGTCCCATAGTTACCTATAACAACTACATTATACAAACACTGAAGCCACCTTTAAAGATAGTCTAGATAAGATATCTGCATTTCTGAAATACTTTTCCAACCTGGTGCAGTAAGTTGAGTCAAAAATCAATTTATGAAATGACGTTTTTACCCAACAAAATCAAACTGTTCCATTTTAAGAGAAACATCTCACCTAGGTTGATTCAAATCTTTCAAAACAGTGATTAAATATTTATAAAATGTATATACTGTATTCTTTGAAAAGAATAACTACAAGTTCATAAAATGTGAAGTACTTTTAACCAATTTATTTCTTCCCCTGTATAATTTAAAATGAATACTCTTCCCACTTAAGCACTAAAAAAAAAAAAAAAAAAAGACTGTCCTCATGTCATTAGGCTTTTATTAGTAACAGATTCATCTCTTGCAGATGAAAATGGTAACCTGAGACAGATTGGCAGGGAAGCTTGAGAGGTCACATGATCCTTCTTCCTCTGGACAAAATTATATACTTAAATCTGATAAAAATTGTTCTACCCTTTTTATTCTTCATAATTACAAGTGTCTCTTAGTAATTTGAATCTGAAAGTTAATTTTAGTATTCGGCATAAAGTCTATCAGATGCAATTTAAGTGTAAAATAACAGAAGCCCAGCATTAGAAGGGACCTTAGTGATCATGTAGTTCGGTCTCTCGTATGATTTAAAATGTTTTGTATGATTTTTCATTCCTGGAAAGTGGTCTTTGAACAATACCAGTAATGAGGAACTTAGCACATAGGAAGAAGTTCATCTGATCTCTGACCAGGCCCTGACAATTGTCACCCTTTTCTGAGTGTATGATGTCCAGGACTGAACATGGTATTCCAGATGCAGTCCAACCTGGAGAGGAGAGTCGCTCTGGGCCTGGCAGAATTGAAGAACAGATTGCTTAGAGTGTAACAACAAAGTAGGCTAAGCTCTCACATGTCTAAAATGTTTGGGAAATGAATATCCAGGCCAACTGGTAATGCATTAAATTTGTGACCTTGCACAAGTTACTTTGATCCTTTATTTCTTCATTTTAAAAATGGAGGTTATAAACTAATTTTGAGAGTTTGTTGTGAAAATTAGAAATAATGTGTGTAATGCAGGGTACCTGGCCCAAACAGGTGACTAATGAATGGTAGCTGTTATTATTTTTACCTTAGCTTCAGGGATTGCCAATCTTTAAAGAAGAGGAATATAATAAAATATACCAAGAGGTAAAAATACGCTTATACCCATTATATTGTTCTTTGCTGATGCTGAAGTATTTTAAAGTGATCATAAAACATCATTTAATTACTTTTCTAAGTCTGTAGTTGTTGGTAGTATTGGAGGTTGAACTGAATCTATGCTGTCCTTAAGCCATACTGTAGAGGTTTTCTTTTTGAATAAAAATCTGTTATCTGCCTTTTTTGTTGCCATTTGTTTCTCATATAAAGCATAATGTTTTAAAAATCAGCTATATGAGCTTGTGAATCTTACAGATTCAAATATGTATGAATTTATTGCAGTTGCATGAACCTTGGCATTCATGCCATAAATCATTGCCTATTCAAAATTATAGAGTCATAACTTAAGGCCAAAAGGAAGAATCTTAAAACATATTGCAGTGCGAGTATGATAAGTGTTCACAAAAAGTAGGTCAATACCAGTAGTATCACTTACTTTACTCTCTAGCAGTGAACTGTGTGAATTTTACTTGCATTCATTTTCACTGATGGATTCAATGTGTTTCCTGTAGCTTAGTAAAATTGAGAGAAAGGATATCTGTGGCATTACTTTAACAAGGTCTTAGTTTTAAGGGCATTTGGCCTGTTCTTGTTATTTAGCCCCTTCTGTGTTATATTTGTATCACTATTACTCAGCTTATGTTTATAGTCATTTTAAAACTACCTTACCAATGATTTGTTAACAATTTTTATTTTTCTGCAGTTCATCTAGGATTGAAAATGTGATGTTAAATAACTTTGTGTTAATTTTTACTTTAACTCTTATTTTTTCAGCATTCATTACTGTTTGTATATGTCATTCAATTTTTTCTTTTAATGTACCAGTTAAAGTGTTTGCTTTTCTTTCTTTTTTCTGTCTTGCAGCAATTATTTAATTAGGGAAAGTGGTTATTAACCATGCTGAATTCTCTTTCTTGCATTTTGTTTCTAAAAGCATGCATTCCAAAGGAGAATCAGGTGGTGAAGCCTTGCAATCGGCTGCGAGATTTTAATGAGAGTGAATGTTTGAGAAATAAATGCTGTTATTCGTCAGTCAAGACCAGTAACTTCACCTGTTTTGCCCCACTAAAAGATAGTAAGTTCATCTTCTTATACTTATTATATTCCTATTTAAAAAATTAAATAAACAGGTCACAATAGCATAAGTTAAATTTGAATCTCAGCTTGACACTTAAAGGAAGCTCCCAGCCCTAGAGCAGTGCCGTCTATATAAAGTCCTGAGGTGGTCGGGCCTCTATTCATAAGCCCTTTCTGCTTAGCGCGTAGATGTGACTATGGCAGTTTGAAGTTAGTCTCATCTTTTCTTTTTGCTTTAGTCACTGTCTTGGCCCATAGATTCCAGGCTTTATGAGATGTAACTCTCAGTGCCTGGGAGAAGATACCAGTGAGGCATGTCCTCGCTTCCTTGTTTCTTCCCACCTTCTCTTCCTGAGTAGAATTCTTCTCACTTATCTTTAGCATCTCAGTATGTAACAGTAGATGTGAATGTTTCTTGTTAAGGTCTGTTTATTAGTTCCTCTCTTTGTTCTTTTGTTTTTGAGTTAGGTTCTTCTCTTAATATTTTTTTTTTTTTTACAATGTTTTGAGCACTACACCATCTGTTTTTGCTCCTTCATTTGGATGGTGGGGACATATTACCAGTTGGTCCCTTGATGGATGTATTTGATATGATTAAACACTAACAAATGCTACAAAAAGGATGCATGCAAAACAGTGTCTTAGGTTAATATAGTCCCTATTCAATTTACAGCTCTTTGTTGAACATCTAGTATTAATAATGGAAACTGAAACCTGATCATGAATATAGTATTACAGTTTTAACACTGCCACATGGTGTTTATAATTCATTCATCAGTTTAGTCTTTATATTATGTGTGAAGAGACATTTGGTTCTTGTAGAGAAAAAAATTGAACCGTGACTTAGAACTCCCCAATCATATTAGAATGCATTTCTGAATGAATATAAGAATAAAACATACTTACTCACCTGCAAATTCTTTATTTCTCATTTAGTATAATGTTTTATAATTTGGAAGCAGACATTTAAGAAGCCATTCCTTTATCAAGTTAACTATTCATAGATTAATTCACTCCCTGAGTATCCTGGGATATATAACATATGGCCAAGGAAAAAACATGCTGAGGCCATAGGAAGAAACATATATAGTATCAGTTGTAATAATCTGTTAACAAAAACAGTAAAATCATTTTGTTAAGGCTTCCATTGGGGAGAACATACTTCAAGTGTAAGTAACCTTTAGTTGTATTTCAAGAACATTTCATTAATTCCTGCTCCTTACAGGGTACCAAGGATTTACCTGTCGTATAGAAATACCTCCTTATTTTACTTTATTAACCGATAGTTTTTTTATAAATACTTTATGAAAGAGCTCAGATTTGCTTCTCTAGCTTAAGTCATAAAAGTAACAGGATATCATTAAACCACCAGAGCCTACGCAGATGTTCCGGATGTTTGGGTTTGTTGTGATCAGCATAATCAGCCTGGGATGTCTGCCCATTTATTGCTGCTCTTTTTGCCGGAGGAGGTAGGCAAACATAAACTTTTATTTGCTGATTGCTGAGTATACGTGGATATTTCTGTGTAGACACATTTATTCATAGCTCCAAAAACACAGGGATTATGTTTGGGTCCTTTTTGTATAAAAGAAGGTAGCTTGGAAAAATCTAAAGGAAGAGTTACCATAATATTTCTTCAATGCATGTTATTTTAATTTTTAATAAATTTAAGACATCCTCTTGCATAGTCTGTACATTCCCTCATCAAACAAAATCCCAATTGGAAGGAAAAATAAATCAGCGAGCTGAGGGTGTGTGGGGTGGAGGTTGTTACTGACTTCAAATCAGAAAGATTCCCAGAAGTGTTAGACCCCAGCTAGTAGATGGTCATCTACTATTGAGTCTTAGAGCCTTGGTCTGTCTTCAAGCCAGTTTGTATCGGATTTCTTATTAACAATTTATATAAAATCCCAGTGGGCTGTTGGCATGATGTTTGTAAGTTTTTTTATTATTATTATTTTAATAGCTCCCTGCTTACTGGGACAGGATGGGTGTGGAGGTAGAGAGCAGGGCCAGAACTAGGGTGGGGTGAGTTAAGTACTCACTCTCAGGTTGGTGCAAGTGCAGGGTCGGCACTAGCACAACCCTGAGAGTAAGTACCTCCTTGAACTCTCTGGTAAAGAAAAGGTGCCTGTTGAAGATTAAGCATCTTTAATATTTTTATTTGAGTTAATAAGAAAGTGGTATTTTAATTTCCAAGACATTATTTAGATTTCACTGGAAGATTTAGACTATACTAACATGTTATCTTCTTTTCCATAAGGATCATTAAGTCTTTTTTTTTTCTTTTTTGTACCTTTTTCTTGAGTCTGATGACTTTGTCATGTTCATCGTTGTATTTTCAGTTCATAACAAGGTGCTTCACATATAGTGGATACTCAATATATATTTGTTGAATAAATGAATAGTTGAAAGAATATAGAAATACAGTGGATAGAGTTGGCTAGCCTGGTAGGCAGTCCTATAGCGATTTAAACTTTCTCATTGCTTACATCACTTTCTCAGACCATTTTGAAGACTCTGTTGGGTCACAGCCTTTCAATTCTTCCAGTCTGCATGTAACTGTCAATTGTTTTCTGAGTTTTCACTTAGTTTCCTATAATGAGGGAGTAATCTCTATTCCTAGGCCTCTTTCTTTTCTTTCTTTTCCCAGGTGAATGGGAATACGAGTAGAATTTTTGACTCTTCCTTCTTTCTCCCAGAGCTTGATTTCATATAAAAGATAACCCATGAATAAAAATGAAATGTTACCTCTGTAGTTCCCCGCTCTACCAGCTGAGCTTTTGAAGGGTGTGAAAATGAAATGTAATTTGCTAGAAATTTGTGGCTAGTATTATGGCATGCAATTTAGAGTGTCTGGTATAATAGGCCTGGTGTAATAATTTCATTATGGCCCCTCTGTTGTGCCTCTGCCAAGAAGTTTTATGGGAATATTCAGGTACACTGGGTTTTTCTCTAAAATGAATTCCCGAGGATTATCCCTTGATAAGAATGTATTTTCTTCTTTCTACGTAATAGAAAATGCTTGAGACTTGAACAATGTGAATAGTATATATATTGGACACCATAAATTTTGGTTTACTATGATTTATTTATGTGTTTATTTATATTTACTTACTTTGCTATTTTGTGTAAGAGTGGTATTTTCCTTCAGTCATCCTGAGCTGTTTGTTGTAACCTCAGAGCAGCTGTTGGCTTCAGCTTGCTGCTTACCTGAATTTCTAGGAACAATAGATGGTTGAGGGTGGATGTGGCACTGTCAGCTTTTCCTAGTAAGCTGATTTTAGAGGCAAGGGGAATAATTGTGTTGGAACGAAGATTCTATCCTTGATACCAAACAAAGAGTTTAAGTGGAGGCCAAAACCTGTTACACCCCCCTTTTTTGTGGGGAGGGGAGGTAATTAGGTTTGTTTATTTATTTATTTTTAGAAGAGGTACTGGGGATTGAACCTAGGACTTCATGCATGCTAAGCATGCACTCTTCCACTTGAGCTATACCCTCCCCAGCTTAAACCCCCCTTTTGGGGGGGGCAGGGTATCTCTTTAGAGCTATCCCCTTCACTCACTTTCTGTTCTCCATTTCAAAGAATAAAGAGAGAGATAAAATATTACAGTAGGTAAAATAAGTAATCCCATAAAAGGGAAATAGATGCTGCAGTAAAATCAATGTGTACTGGTTTAGAAAAAAGAAAAGAAGCCAAACACAGTTGTTTGTCTAAATCAGGGGGACCTAAAGTCAAATGTAGATCTACAGTAACATGATCTGGGCCTCTTTGTTGGAAGAACACTTGAGGCATTGAAAGATACTCTTAAGCTCCTCCTCCTGTTTGGATCCTTTCCTATACATTAAATATACATTCCTTCAGGAAAAAGCTGTTGTAGCTCTCCTTTTTTGACCTTCAGTCTTAAGCCAAAACAAATGATGTTTTGACATTCCTCAACTCCTGCAGTTTGGACAGTGCCTTGTATTTACAGGTCACCTAGGGAGCTAAAAACTGGCAAAAGTTGGAGGGATGAAAAATGAGAAATAATACGAGTAGGGGGAAGAAACAAAAACAGTTTAGGTGAAGACGATAATCACTTTCCAGAGACAAATGCATTTTATTCTTTTAGTGCCTAATTCATGCTTTCTACAGTTGAGCATATTTAGTCACTATTTGCTTGTACTAGATATTGTGCAGGATACAGAAATGTGTAAGAAATAGGCTCCGGTTTTAAGGAGCTTAAATCTACCTTAAAATAAATCCCAAGCATGACATATTAAGTAACAGTATAAGATGGAATATAGGACTAAAATGAGTGGTGGCAATAGCTTATAAAAGTTCTGAGGCAATGGGGATCAGGTTGAATGGGAGAGGGCAGAATGGGCTCCATGGTGGAGGTGCTATTTGAGCTGAGTTTTGAAGGGAGGGCAAGATTTGGGTTAGGTGGGGCAGGGATCCTTCCTCAGAATTAACTACATCCAGTTGGAGTCTCCTTACTATAGACCCCTTAAATGTTTGTCATTCCTAAGCAGAAGGGGCTAAACTTTGCCACTTTAATAATCTATAACTGAATCTCTGATTTACTTGAATTCAGGTGTGATATAAACCAGGTACACAGAGAACTCAAGCCAGCTTGAACTCGTTCACATATACGAAAGGGAGTAGGGAGCATTAGTGAAAAGCTTTCTAAGAATTTGCTACTAATAGCCTTATTAAACTTGCATATAAGATGCATTTTGAAATTCATTATGTCCTCAAGGTTGTGTAAGGTCTATTTTTATTCTCATTAATAGAGATCGGAAGCCTCATTAGGTTCAAGTGTCACTGGTAGGCTTAAGACTTATGTAGAGACAAGGAAGGAAAAGATCAGGTGGATTGGGACAAAAGGAAGCAGGGGAGGGGACTCTAGGGGGAGAGAGGAGGAGGGGGATGGCTGAATTATTCCTGTTACAGTAATAGAGTGCTAATAACAGTAGGGTCAAGTGCAAAAAATCAGCTTCTAATATTTATCTGTTTTTATATAAACTTTAATCTGTATGTATATGCCAGTAAAAGATCTGTATACTATATAGTGATATGATACTTGAGTATATACATAGCTTTTGTAAGGTGGAAAATTCAAACACTGTAATACCATGCCTGTTAAATCCAGATGAAGTGCATTTTCATTTTCCTTTTCTTCCTATCAGATTGAATTTTTAACTTTGAATTAAGAAAGAATTCAGAACTCAGTCTGAAAATGACAAGACTGTGTTTTCTTTCAACTAATAAAAAAAGCCGTATTTTTTAAGATTGTAGATCATCTGATAGACAGATGATGTAAATGGCATATCCCCCATACACTTTCAATGTTGCTACTTGCCATATGGCTATTACTGAAAATTTCTACATTTTAGACAAATCCTGCTGTATAATTCTCTGTATTATAATGTGGTTTTCATTATGTAGATAGTCTTAATACCACCTACTTTCTTGAATGGGAGGTGAAGAATTTGGAATAAATGTGTCAAAAATTGCCTAAAAGTCATCACTCACTGAATTTAAAAAATAGGCATTTACATTTTCAAATCTTCATGTTTGTGTGTTTCATTATACCATACAATATAATTAGTAATGTTATTTTGAAAAGGTGTATGCAGTAATTAGCCAACTGCTAAAAGGTTTGAAGTTCCTAGGATTACATACATACAAATTCAGAGAAAAGAAATAAAAGTCTGTAAATTTTAAAAGTATGGCTGGGCTTTAAAAACTTTGATAAAATATGATCAGATGGGAATGTGAGCAAACTAGAACTCTGCTCTGACATGAGTCACTATAGATTTGAAATTCACATAAAGCTAGTTCTTCTTGGACCCTGTTCAAGGTAATTTAGTTACTAAAATAATAAGAGAACCTCATTATATGCGGATTATGTGTCTGAGGTGTTCCTGTTGCAAGGACTCCAAGGGCAGCATTTTAGAGAATTCTGGAATATTAGGCACTATTAAAAAGAACGGTTTCTTTCCAAGTAACTAATAACCTCATTGCAAAATGCAGTGGCCTTTTCTCAATTCCCATCCAACTTGACCTTTTGTCACATTGTTGACTGATCCCTTCTTGAAACTTTCCTTCCTTGGATTTCATTGTTCCTCTTACCATTCTGATCCATCTCAGTTTGCTTTTCTTTGTTTTCCCAACTGTGGTTGTTTCCCAAAGCCTTATTCTCATCTACTAGAGAATATTACAAGTATGTAGTAGAAAGAATATTTTAAAAGATCTGTGTTCTAGTTCTACCTTTACTACCAGTTTTATAGTGAGCTTAACTTCTCTTGGTATTGATTTTCTCATAAAATCAGAGAACTGAGTTAGGTAATTTCTACAGCCCTTTCTGAACATAATGTTCTGGGTTTCTCTGGATAAATGACTCTTAAATGTACATTCTGAAATCCTCACCTCTATCTGTTTTATATTCCAACTGCCCTCATGAATTAGATGTTCTTTTAGTGCAAAATGTAGTTAATACAACATGTGCAAAGCTTAACTTCTTTTTTCCCCAAATCATCTCTCTTTGACACCTGTCATTTCTGTCGGTGATTTTTTCAGTCTTCTAGACTAGAAACCTTGGAATCATATGTGACTATTAACTTTCCTTTTATCCTTAATATGTAATTCTGTTCTTTTGGTCTCCTTGTCTTTTTTGTTTGTTTGTTTGCTTTGCAATGAGTCTGGGATTTACCTCTTCTTATATTTTATAGTCACAGCTTAGTCCAGGCCTTGTATGTTGTCAACTGCTGTCCTAAATAAGTGGCTTCAGGAGAGGAGCAAAAGAGAACCAAGATGTATTAGTCTGCTAGGGCTGTCATAACAAATACCATGGCCCTGTTGGCTTAAATGAAAGGCATTTATTTTCTCACAGTTCTGCAGGCTGGAAGTCCATGATTAGGATGCCAGCTGATTTGGTTTCTGGTGAGAACTCTCTTCCTGGCATGCAGATGACCACTTCCCCTCTGTGTGCTCACATGGCCTTTCCATGATATATATGAGAGGAGGAATAGAAAGAGCAAGCTCTCTGGTTTTTAGCAAAAAAACTAAAAACTTAGTTTTTATAATGATATTAATTTTACCAATCAAGGCCCCACCCTTATGAACTCATTTAACTTTAATTAATTCTTAGAGATCCCATCCTCAAAATCAACCACATAGGGAGTTAGGGCTTCAACATGAATTTTAAGGACACATTCAGTCCACAACACAAGGCTAGCTAGCATCTGAGAGTAAAGGCAGGATTAGGAACTGAGGAGGGCTTTGGGATGGTTATGTCCAATCCAAAGAATTCATCCATGAGAGACAATAACTGGGATGGCACTGCAAGCGGGGTTTGGAAGATGGCTGGGAGTTAGGTCCTGGGGAAGTTTCCTGGCACTTCAGTAGGAATGTATAGCTGTGCCCTTAGGAAGGAGGGAATGAGTAAGGATGCTTACCAAGCTAATTTGGACATATACTTGGACTCCTAATCTACCCTCCTTCTAATCCATCCTGTAATATCCTGCCAGATTTATCTTCTTAAAATAGCATTACTTTATTTCATTGTATCATTTCTGAACTTCTAATGCTTTCAATAATATCTGGATTCCAGGCCTTCTGTTAGGTCTGTGAAGGGCAAAAAGGTGAATCAGATCATGCTCTTTCTACTATAGGAAATAGGAAGAAAATAAATGTCAATAAAAATAGCAGCATCTTGTTGCTTCAAGTCCACTCAAAAGGCTGTGGCTTTCAAAGTCATCTATATTGTCTTCATTCTATAACTCCAATAATATTTCTTACAACATTCCATGTATCTTTTGCTCTAGCCAGGGAATTGTCTTTACTTTTCTTGGCATACCCCAGGTTTTATTCTTGCCTCTCTTCTTTTGCCCATGTTGCTCCTAGATCTTGGGATTATTATTCTTCATCCTCTTCACTTATTTAAATTACTTCTGACCTTCAAATTGCAGCTTCCCCAACTCTTCCATGAAGTATTCTGCAACTGTTCCAGATCCCAGTGTTGTCTCATTCTTTGAAACCTCTTTCTGCACCTGTATTCTTATCCACATTATCTAACGTGTAATTATCCTTTGTTTCCTGTTCCTGGTTTTCTTTGGCTAAATTGTAACTTCTGTGAGGACGGGGGGCTAAGCTTCATTTTTTTTTTTTTGAGTCTGAAACTGTGGATGACAAAATGGGGTCTCTACACAGGTATCATCATCATCCCTTTGGAGCATGTAAGAAATGCATGTTCTCAGGCCCCACCCCAGACATACTGAATCAGAAACTCTGGGTTTAAAGTCCAGTAATTTGTGTTTCAACAGGCCCAACAGTGATTCTCATGTATACTCAGGTTTGAGAACCTCTGATCTCTAGACCATGTGGTGAGCAACTCAGTAAATAATGACTAGAATAATCTACTTAGCCATTTCTATGGATTTTATGACTGTCCTTGTGATGAGTTAAACATAAGTTTTCCTAGCTATAAAACTGATGTTGCATTCTTTAACTATCTTAAAGAATTTATATTTATATTAATATTAATGAATTAGAGTTTAGGAAACATGGAAAAATCAGCCCACTAGACCATGTGTTTTTCAAACTGTGGTCTGTAGATGGCTTCTATGGAAGTAACCTTGGGAATATTTAATAATACAGATTGTCAGGCTCTACCCAAGAGATTCTTATTTAATAAATCTGGAATTTGGTCCTGAAATTTCTATTTTTAAAGCACCCCAAGTGAATGTGGTATGCAACCCATTTGGGACTGCACTACATTCTCCAGTTCAACCCTTTATTCATTCATTCTTTCCACAAATATTTATTGAGCTCCTACTTGGTCCAGACACTTGCTCGGTATAGTGTTCTCCATCTGGTCGTCTTCCTAGACAGCCTCACTGTCCATGTTATAAGCCATCTAAGCCCATAGCCTCAGAGTGCTCAATTCTGAGGAATCTCACCTGCACTTTGCATTGGCCACCCATTTTTATGCCCATGTCCTGAACCTTGTCATTCATCGAAAACTGAACCTATGAGTCTCTGAAATCTTAAACTTCAAAACCTTAATCTTTGACCATAGGTGCCTTGTCCTCTAGGTTTTTCCTTTCTTTACTACTCCTGTTTTCACTGAGATCTCCAAACCCATTAACTCTCTTTTTCCCTGGTCTTCTGTCTTTTTAGCATCATCTGATTTCTTTATCTTCCCTGGACCCTATTGCCTGATATCCATTCATTCCAGCTCCTTTGTTTCATTGAAATTGAATCCATACCACTTCTCTGCCCCTAGATCTAGGTTCCTGGGAATTCCTAGAGGGAAAATAGTCTCACAACTGTATAAATCTGTATCACTAGAAATTCCCAGTGGGCCTACTTAGTGTTTCCAGCCACACCACTCTACTTGATGCTTATAGACAACATGCTGACTCACAACCCTGAGCTTTGCACACAGTGTACCTACCCACTGATTGAAATGCTCTTATATATCTCCCCATCTCCACTCTTCTTTATCTGGCTCACTCCACTAAGAATGCAGACCTCAAATTAGATGTCACCTCCTCTGGGAAGCTTAACCCAACCTCCTGCCCAGATTGGGTCAGGCTTCTTCCTGTTTGCCTCCTCCTAACCTCTGCTTACCTCTACTTGAATTATCTCAGTGTGATATAATTATCAGCCTGTATAACCTGCCTTCCCTTCTGAATTTTAACCTCCTTGAGGGCAGATCCCATGTCTTACTCATCTTTATGTCTCACTATTTAGAATAATGTTTATTTCATAAATGAGCAAATATATCAGTGAGTGAATGAGCATAGGATCTGTATATTTCAAATATGAGTATGCTGGCCACAATATATGACATTTTATATGAAAAGAAGAAAACTACCTCTAGGACACTGAACAGATTATCTCACCCCTACCTTCCCCCTTGGATATTCTCATTAGATATTGGGTAGGATATGTAACTTTGGATCTCAGTAGTGAATGTTAGAAGGCTGAACCTAAAACCACGTCCTCTGCAACCTAAACCAGTGCAATGGGTTTTAAAATAGTAAGGCTGTGTTGCATTTTTCTTTGTTAATTAAAGTGAAATGTACATCATTAAATTTAAAGTAAAATCTATGGATAAAGATAACATAGTCATTTTAATTATGTGAAGTAAGATATATTGAAGTCACAGCATTAGAAAAAAAAGTGTAAGTCTCCAATTTCTTATCTAAAATTCTGAAATTCATAAAGTTCTGCAAACCTAAAGCCCTTTTTCCTAACTCATTTGACAGCAAAACCTTTTCTGACCTGACCTGAGACACATTCTAGTCATTATTTAATGCTTAGAGTGACTAGTCATATATTTTGTTATAGAAATATTACTGTATTTGATCAAGGGATGCTGCCCGAAACCCCATGAGAGTGTCATGTAATATACAGTATATCATGTCATACTACCTTTCTAAAATCCAAAATGTTCTGCGTTCTGAAACACATCTAGCCCCAAGGGACTGAGAACTATGTAGTTGTTTCAGTTATTATTATTGTTTGAGACTACAGTTAACAGCACTGCAATGTAAAGAGGCCTTAGGTAAATCATATAAATATATTTTGGCCTTCACTGTTTCATTTATGTCCGGAGACTTTTTTATGATTAATTGAGAAAAAGATGTTTATTTGTTCCATATCTGTCTCACCTAGAGGAGCTCAGTGACAACCTAGTAATGTAGTTTTAGGGGAGAAAAGTGAGTATTACCTTCAGAGTCATCATGTCAAAGGCAGGTTTATTTATCTCTGGGCTCCACATGCTCAGAACCCATTGCTCTGTATAGCTAAGTAGTACTATCAGGGGCCCGGTATCCTCTTGTGTACCTGGCATTGAGCTGAGGATAGGAATATGTATCTGTCATTACCTCTTCATAATATTATATGCAAATCTTTCTCTTTCTTTCTTTTTTGGGTTTCTGTCCTTAACTCTTTGAGCTTTGAGCATTCCTATTTCTTTTCCTTGGATTGTTTTTAGGTCTTTAGAAAGTGAAAGCTCCGTAAACATAAAAGTCAACTAACATTTCCTGAGCCCTCATTGGGTTAACAGGCTCTGTGGGGTATATAAAGTTACAAGGTAAAGCACTAGCCTGAAGTTATTTCCAAGCTCTGAGGGGAAAAAAGAGACAGGCTGATACAGTGGGTGAGAGATTGCACTTTAGATTTAGGCAGGTCTGGATTTGAATCCTGGCTTCATTACTGACTGGTCTGGTGACCTTGGGCAAATTACCTTCCTTCTCAGTGCCTCAGTTTCTCTGCCTGAAAAATGGAAATGGTAGAAATAATACTTTCCTCATCAACTTAACATGAAGATTAAATAATATCATGCACATGAAGTGCTTATACACAGGCCTTAGCATGTAGGAAGTCATCCTGCTTGCTGTTATTAGTCATTACTCGCTAATGCTGCAGTGTTGTCTAATAGAAAGAGTCTGTAATTTAGAGTCTGACAGACCAGGATTCAAATACTAGTAGCATCTCCATTTACTGGCTATGTATGACCTTGGGTGAGTTATCTTACCTCCTTAAACCCCATTCTTATCATTTGCACCATATAGGGTTGTTGTGAGGATTAAATGAGATAAAGCATGTAAAGTACCTGGCCAAGTTCTTGGCCTGTGAGAGGCTCTCAAGTGCCTACCTCTGTCCACTATCCACACAAATGCACGAAAGTACAAGATTGAATACCAAATTATAGCAATAGTGCGGGAAAGGGTATAGCTCAAGTGGTAGAGCACACGTTGAGCACCCAAGAGGTCCCGGGTTCAATCCCTGCTGCCTCCTCCAAGTGGAAATCAGTGAAGAAACCTAATTACCTCCTCCTCAGCAAACAAACAATACAAGCAAAACGTGTGCTTCCATTTGTTTCAAATGATAGCAATAGTGAATGTAAGTGCAAAATTGTAAGATTGTAGATGATCGTGTAGTGTAAACTATTACTATTTAGTTCTTAAGTTCATAGGAGGGAGGATTTCCTATAGGCTAGGAGTGACAGGGAAGGCTTTCTAGACCAATAATATGTAAGCTGTGTCTTGAAGGGTGGGTAACATTGATGTCAGCACAGGGAAGTAGGGTGGCATTCTTGTTGTACAGAATCCAGTGATCAAAATGACACTATACAGAGTAATAATTATGGTTATAGTGATAAATATCAGTGAGCCAAATGTAGTAATTTCTATCAGAATTATTAAATATGGTGAATTAAACAATCAGGTGGGAATGTATAAAGAGTTATGTGAGCAAATAGCCTTTTCTTTATAACCCGCCATTGTTATTGTTCTATCACTGTTGAGAAATAAGGTTTCACTTTGAACTTTTAATATTACAGCAGATGGGCCAATCCTTTACGAAGGAAAGTCAGCAGACTTTTAAAGGGTTTGAAGAAACAAAGAAGCAAACTAAAGAGGGATGCTGAAATGTTAGGGGCAGAAATGGATGAGGAAGGATTAGATGATGAAAAGGAGGAGACCAAAGGTAATGACAATAGCATATAAAGTTGAAGTATTTAATATTTGACTCTTATTCTCACCATCTTGATTCAGTTGATGTTTATGTTTTTATCCCATAAATGTTTGGACCACAGGAGTATCAACTTCTGAAACAAATATAATCACTAGGGATATTTGGATGGGAGGAAGGTGGACAAGAGATGTACCAAGTTGTTTGGGTGCCATATAATTTGATATGCATAGTTCAGCCCTTCAGGTAAACAAAGAAATGGAGTCTGCCTGCTCCGACTCTAAAGCTCCATGATAGACACCCTTACTAAATAATAGCGGCCATGGTCCTCCATGATTGTTGACCGTATGACACACCCAGGGGAAGGAGCATAGCCTTGGGAGTCTAACAGGTCTTAGCTCAAATCCTGGATCCTAGCTGTGGTTTCAGCTACCTGCTCCCCAGACATACACAATGCAGTATTACAAGAGGTTCAGAGAGGCGATCCCAGAATCATACACCAGGGATTACCTGGGCCTCACTTGCACAGGCTTACAGATCCCCTAGCCTTGACCTGGGTCTCTTCCTCCCAAAGTAATTGTGAAGGGCCAAGTAAGAATAAAATGGTTTATGAGAAAAGAGGTATACTTCAAGGAGTAGAGTACTAGACTGGGAGTCAGGAGACTCAGGCTTAACCTTTTCAGCTCCCTGATACCATCAGCTGAGATTTTTTTTTTTCTGTAGCTTAAATAATATAACATAGGTGAAAATTCTTTGAAAATTGCAGTTCATTACTCAAATTTAAGGTATGAATTTCTAGCTTCAGTTATAGAGAAGGAGAAGAGTAGAATAACAGACCATTAAACAGCATCAGGAGACTCTGGCTTTAAGTCCCAGTTCTGCTGTTATTTACAGTGGGAGCTTGGGCAAGTCCCTTAACTTTCCTGGGCTCAATTCATGAAGCTGCAAAATATAAATTTGGACTAGATGAATAGGAAAAGTGACCTATCTCAGAAGAAACAAAGAAAATCCTTATGCAAGGTATTATATATGTGTGTGTAGTTGTTACATTATTTATATAAGATAATATGTAAGATATATAATAATATTGCATGTATATTATTGTACATACTTATATATTACTTTGTATAAGATTAATGTAATACATGCATGCACATATGTATGCACACACATACCTGTATGCACACACATATGATGTTATAACTAGACTAACAAAACTTGATTTCTGTGGCCCATTCTCTGGGACGTGGAAGTTAACTATGTTATTTAGAAATTGTCATTGTAATGGTATTTGCTCTAGTTTATTTTGCTTGTATGCCTCACCATAAGACGATACGTTGGCAAACTGAAAATAACTAAGTTAATCATAGCATTCAATGTATAGAGTTTGAGAACTTTGTTGCAGTCCTTTTATAACGAAGTGTGATGTTTATGCTAGTTTTTTTCAAGTTGTTTAACTCTACTTCACTTTTCTCCTGTAGCATTATTTTCCCACTGAGAAGAACACAAATCTTTCAGAGGAGACTGTACCAGTCATCTAAACCTGATGGAGCATTTTAGAAGGATAAGGATTAGTTCTTATTTTTATGTTTACTTCCAGATATAAAATAAAGTTATAGTTCAGTTTTGGTGCATCAAACCAGAATCCGAATTCTTCTTATTAAAAATAGTACAGAATTTATAAAACTATATGAAAAGCACTGCTGGCATTTCAGGTCCTAGGTGGTGATATGATTTTTGCAACTTGGGTTATGTTATCAACATATACTTCTGTTGGTGTTAAGTAAGGCAGAGATTTCATGTTGTTATTCACCTTCCAGCAAAGTGGCAGAAAAACCCAGTGATATTTCACTAAATATGACACTCTATTTTGAGGAAAAGAGGTAAAAATATTTTGTGTTAGAGTTCTTTGTAGTTTATAATTTATAACATTTTTTCACCACAAAAGTAAGACACACTCATTATAGAAAATTTAGTTAAAAGATTATATAAAAGAAGAAAAAAATCAGCCATAATCCATTGCTCAGAGCTAAACACTGTTATTACCTTGTTTATTTTTTAAAGAAAACAGTTGTGTTTTGTGACATAAAATTGATTTTTTTTTAAAAAAATACATTTTTAAGAGTCACTTTCCTCTTTGAAATGTGTGGGGCTCAGGTTTACCTGGGCTCATTGCTCATTTGTTCAACAAACATTGATTTAGCCCCTGCTATGGGATATATACTGGGGATATAGTCATGAAGAAGGTAGACTTGGCATTTCCTTCATCCATCCAGCTGGGGAGGAAGCTAGGAAGAAGTAATCACAGGGCTGTGATAGGAGGAGGACCAAGTTCTATGGGAGAAGATGGCAGGAGCACTAGCCCAGACTTTAGGAAGAGACAAAATGAAAGGTAAGAAGGATCAATAGGCGTTTGCCATGCAATCACTGTGTGGTGAAAGGAGTGTTTCAGGTATGAAGGCCCAAGTGCATGGAGTATTTGGAGCACTACAAATAGTTCAGGATGGCAGCAACTTCGACTTAGATGTTAAATCAGAAGAACTTACAACCCAAGTTAAAGAGTCAGGTTTTATCCTGTGGACAGAAGGGAACCAATGAAGGGTTTCAAGCAGATGAATGGTATCATTAGATCTATATCCTTAGAGGTCACTCTGACTGTTGTGTGGAGAACTGGGAGTGAGCATCACTGGGGTCAAGGGAACCAGTTGTGAGGCTGTTGTATTAATGTGGATGAGAAAATATGGAATCCTGGGCTAGAATAGTGGCACTTGTAGATAAAAGTAGAAAGATTACAGAGCTGCTTAGCTTGTAGCATCAATAGGACTTAGTGAGTAATGTGCATGTGGGAAGAAATGAGGGTGCTAAAAAGAGAGTATGAATTTCAGGTTTCTAAATGATAGGCTAACTGGAAAGATGGTGGAGCTATTCACTGAGCTGGGACAATGAGAAGAAGGGCAGGTTTGGCAGGGGAAGATGAGTCATTTTTGGATGGACTGTTTTAAGTGCCTGTGGGCCATCCAGGTGGATATGACTAGTAGGCAGTTAGATATATGGGTCCAGAGCTCAGGAGAAGGGTCTGGCTTGATATAAAAGTTTAGAGTCATTGATATATAGATGGTATTTGAAATCACAGTAAATGATTGATTCCAATTAGAAAGAATAAGAAAAATGAGAAGGGCCTGGAATAGAATCCAGAGGAACACAAGCATTTAAGGGACAGTCAGAAGTAGTGAGCTGTCGGAGACTGAGAAGCAGGAGGATAAGCAGGAGAGAGCAATATAATGAAATTCAAGAGGATGGCATGTTTAAGGAGGAATGAGTGATCAACAGTATCAAAATTCAGATTCATTTCCACTGGATTTGGTAACATGGAAGTCATTGGTGAATTTGGCAATCACAGTTTCAGTGAAGAGATAGGAGCAGAAACTAGATAATTTTAAGTTGCAGGATAACTGGGAAGTGAGAAAGTGAAAGCAGAGAGTAGACAACTTGTTGAAGACATTTGTCTGTGAAGGGAATCAGAAATAATGGTACAGTAATTGATTGGCAGTACAGAATGGGGAGAATAATTTTTTCAAGACAGGAGAATAGATGGAACACTGAGTATAAAGGCTAAGGACGTAGGGAAGTTTCAGCTTGCCTTCTTGATCCACTTTACCCGCTTCGTTTTTTCCCATAACACTTATCACCTGTAAACATACTATATAGTTATTTATTATGCGTAGTGTTTATTATTTGCCTTTCCCTCCCGGAAGCTCTCTGAGGGCAGAGATTTTTATGTGTTTTGTCCAATGATGCATCCCAAGGGCCTTGGACAGTGTCTAGCACATAGTAAGTGCTCAACAAATAAAATACCTATTGAATGATTGGATTAGAAACAAAGATGTTTTGTGGTGTTCTTCACTTTTGCTATGATGAACAAACAAGCACTTCCAAGGAGAACTGAAATATTAGGAAAAAAGTCAAACTGTACAACAAATGATCACGAGTTCAGTAAAACAAGTGGTTGCTTTTAAAGCTGTTCCCCCAAGAATCTGATACTGCTTATCTAAATTTTAAGAACTGCATTCAGGGAAAACTAAATGAAAAAGAACAACCGAAGAAAGTTCTCTGGGTAGAAATAAGTAATAAGACAACTCCATAAGGAAACAAAAACTTTATAAGATTGAGATGTTAGCAGAATCTGCTACATTCTATGAAGAATATAAGCATAATCTGAAACAAACAGTACTCTGAAAGCAATAGAGGGGAACATCTGCAACTGTTCCCTGTTTAAAGATTACAAGCTGGGTTGCAGGATATACTGACAGAGATTACCGCTAAATGGGTAATGTAATGGGAAGGAATGTGAGCACAGAGTGACAGTCGAATAATTAAAGATACAGGCTGGACCAGAGATGAAAAGTTGAAGCAATTGAGGGTTGTTATTTATTAAAGATTAAAAGCCAAAGTCACCTTCACAAGTGTAGGAAGGAAATAAGTTTGCTCAGAGTGCTGTCTCCAACACCAATGCCTAATGTACTACGAAGTTGTGTCTGATACAGATGATGAAGCCCTGGAAGAGATAGATGGGTAGATCATAAGCGTGTCATTAACATGCAAACCTTAACAGTCACAGAGTCATTTCCCTCAAGCCATTATCATATCTGTTCCAAATGAAAAGATACTAGCTAAGTGAGAAGTACCTCTGATGCAGAAACTGAACTTAAACTGATTAGGGTGACTGCTCTAAAACTAGAGGTGATGGACATTCTTCCAAATTCTGTGGGCATTGAGACTTTAAACCAAGAATCACCAAAAGGTCAGAAACAAAGATCCTTATACCTTAATCCCTTGCCAATGAGACATTGGTAGAGAATCTGGATAGATGTAAAGTTCAGTCACTTGGAAAATGAGGACAAGCTCTCTCTTTAATATCACCATCATGAACAATGGAAGCTCTCCATAAAATAAGAGCTTCTCTTTGGTGTAATAAAGGCACATTTGATTCATTACAGCATTTTCTGAATGTTTCTCGTCTACTGGTGATCTAAATGATGCACAACTTTCCCTTGGGGAGACTGGGAAACTGATAATACCTACTACTGGTTTGCCAGGCTGAATTTAGAGCCTCAGACCAAGCTGCAATGTGTGGACCATCCTACTTAGCTGCTGCCTGCCCCAGATCTCAGAGGCTTGCCAAGAAAATGTACATGAGTTATAACTTCAGGGATGAAGATAGAGCAGAGGGAGGTGAAACTAAAATGAAAGTCTATTCAGGAATAGCAGAACTGTCTATAGAATGTGTGAGGCCTACTGCAAAATGAAAATGCAGGACTTTATGTTCAGAATTATTAAGGATTTCAAGATGGTGACAGCAGAACATTAAACCAAGCACAAGGCCTTTCTAAGAGCTGGGCCCTATGTGACTACACAGGTTGCACGCCCGTGCATGCCTTGGGAAATAGTTGTCATAGTTGGCAAACCAAGTTATCGTATATGGATCCCTCCCTCATATTCACCCCTGTCACTGCCAAAAAGGTGATTGGAAAGTTGGTGGAATTCAATGTTCAACTTAACAACTAAAAATCTATCAAAGGCCTTTGGGCAGGGTCAGTATATGAAAGCAAATGTAGGATATGGCCAGGGCCTACAAATGCCAGAGTGATTAGACTTTAGCTTCTAGTTGCACTCTTTACTTTCCCTTCATTGCTCCCCAAGTCAGACCCTAATTTTTTAGGTGAATATTATGAAATTTCAAGAACAGATAACTCCAATCTTATACAAATTGTCCCAGAAAGTAGAGTAACAGAAAAAGCTGCCTATTAGTTTTATGAAGCTAGTATGTAATACAGATACCACAGCCAGAAGAAGACAGTGCAAGGAAAGAATACTAGAGGTCAGTTTAACTTAAGGACATGGATACAAAAATCCTAAAAGTGTGTGTGTGTGTGTGTGTGTGTCTGTGTACTGAATCCAACAATGTATTAAGTAGGCTTTGTTCCAGGAGTGCAGGGATGTTTCAGTGCTGGAATGCAGAGGAATATAATTACCTTAACAGGCTGAAGGATAAAAATAGGATTTTCTACAAAGGTGCAGAAGAAAGCAATTGACAAATATCACTCATTTAAGATTTTTTAAAATCTTAGCAAACTAGGACTAGAAGGGAACTCCCCTAACCTTATAAAAGTAAACTAAACATACTAATGGAGAAAGGTTAGAAGCATTCCCTCTGAGGTCAAGAACAAGGCAATGATGCCTGATATCACAGCTGCTATTTAACAATACTAGAGGGTCTAGCCAAATAAATCATTTAAGAAAAACAAATGACTTGTAATGACTAAAAGGCAACCTCTGTTATTTGCATATACAAATACTATCATTTACACAGAAAATCCAAGGAGGTCAACAAACAATTGGAACAATTGGAATTGGAGAGTCTTAAGAGCATTGGATCCAGTCCCTAGAGTCCGTATCAGGCCTGAAATGCCTGCAAATGGATTGTATGTCAGCTTCCTCTTACTTATTTCTCTGGGCAAGAATGGCCTCTGTCTTGGTTTTCTAGGACTGAGGGGTTTCCCTGGATGCGGGACTTTCCATGCTAAACCTGAGATAGTCACTCTAGTTCTGGTTCTGATTTCTTTCTTCCCTCATGACCCCTGGAAATTTACTTTCCTTTTAAGCTAGGCTATATACTTAAATTTATTTGGGTATTACAGTTTATCCAGCATTCCTAGATATTTTTATCATAAGATATGGATCCACATCAGCTCAATATGTGCTTATACCAGAATTTTCCTTTTTAAGCCATTAAGAATACTGAAATGTTTAATGAAATGAGAAAATATTCATGTGTAGACTGAAAAAAGCAGACCTACCCAACTCTATGTATAGTTGGGTACTAATAGAAAAAATATGTCATGGATTCATATCTTTGAAAATTTTTGAGATAGCTAGCAGAACTTCTGCAGGTAGAATTGACTTTAGTGTTTTTCAGAGGGGATTACTGTGGATGGAGGGAAAAGAAATCTTATAGGGTGAGCAGCTGGAAAGGGGGAAGGATGGTAGGGCTGGAGAAGAAAAATGGTGAAGATTGGGAGGGGTAACATGGAGGGAATGTTTTCATTGTAATGAGAGAGTTTGTATTTTAAACACTTGTGACTCATAGCTCTTTCTCTTCTTTCACATTATGTGACTCCTCTCTCATATTGGAGAGAGACAGTGAGCAAATGTTATTCCTCAGAGCCATGGATCCAGATTGCATTGTCTTATTGAGCATGTAACTAGGTCATTGGAGCAGGCATTTTAAACAATCGCTTACTAAGGGGATTGTTTTAAATCCATCCTTTAACCAGGGCAAGAATAGAACAAGTTAACTAAAACGTATTTGAATGTTAACTATTCCTAGAAAGGCTCTAATATATCTCAGATTTTTTATGTTAATTAAGCAAACCAATAGCTCTGAGGCCAAGCCCAAAACAGCTTTGATGAGTTGTTAGGGATTTCTTGATCATGAAAATGATGAAGATCTGTTCTTGGAATTTTTAGATATAAGTGCATCAAAATAGGGAAATCCTGTCTGAGACAGTATGTTCCTTAAATAATTAAAAATAGGTTATGTAGAGAGGAGGAGGATGGGTGCAACTATAAAGGAGTAGCATAAGTAGATCTTTGTGGTGATGGAGTAGTTCCATATCTGGATTGTGGTGACTGTAACAATGAGTGTACACATGTAATAAAATGACACAGCACTGTATACACACATTGTACCAATGTCAGTTTCCTGGTTTTTTTTTTAATTGAAGTATAGTTGATACTATGTTAGTATCAGCTTGTACTGTAGCTATGTGAGATGTAACCACTGGGGGAAACTGGGTGAAAAATATGTGGGACCCTCTTTTGTTCTATTTGCAGCTCTCCATGAATTTAGAATTATTTCAAAATAAAAATTTTTTAAAAATACAGAATAACAACAAAAAATAGGTCATGTAGATTAGCATCTCCCAGGAAAAACCAACATAACCCCCAGATATTCTGTCTACTTTGTCTTAGTTGAGTACCAAGGCTGGGAGAAGAGATTTGGGCTGACTGACACCTGTGTGCCTAGTCAAATAATGCGTTAGACAATGGAAAGCTAAATATAGCCTTAAGAGCGTATTCATTTTCACTTTTATATAGGCCACAGTGTCTTGCTGCAGTTAGAGAAATGGCCTTCTAAAACATTCTTCTACAGTTGTTTTATTTAGACAGATCAAATGACCAGTTGATTACTGGACGGTGAAAAAAGTCACTTAATGAGTTGAATGATCGATCAGTCAGAATGTCATCTTTCACCCAGTATAGACAGACATGGGATGCATGTTCATGATAAAATAGCTCAAAGAACAGCTTTTAGGCAATTTGAATTACAATTTTTTAAAATAGAGGAGCATACTGGAAATGAGCATTAAAAATTAGTACATTGAAAAATGGACCTTAACTGTTTAAGCCAAGTTTAAATGTAACAAGAACACTGAGAAATAGAGAAGTCCAAAAATTGTCTCATCCAATCACTTCAGTTTATATGTAGCAGAAGTTTGTATCTGAGTAAAAATTAAAATTCTGACATATGTAGGCATCCATTTTCATAGGCTTGTTACCTAGGGCTTGGGGCCTGGTTTGGTTTATGTCTGACCCTTGGAAGCAGAATCTTGCTGATAGATGGGTGAACAGAGTGCCTGTTCCTCTGACTGGACCCGTAGACTAGGCTGGAGTCCTATGGAGAGAAGAGCATTCTTTTATTTGTTCCTTGGAACATAGCATTAAGTGCAGTGAGGCCTGAATGGAAGCTGCAGGTTGGAAGCACTGGAAGACAACATCCTGAGCAAAGAAGTTTCTCAGGAAGAAGAGCAGCAGTGGCAGTGACTCCTTCTGGAAGAACTAGAGAAGATTTGTATATTCACTCAATATGTATTTATTGAGCACCTTCTATATTCCAGGCATTGTTCTGGATACTTGAGATACATTATGGTACACAATAAAGATCCCTGCCATCAGGGAGCTTACATTCAAGTGAGGACAGAGGTAAGACAGGGAAGATACAATAGGTATATACAATAGGTATAATAAGTAAACTATATGGTATGTTAGAATGTCATAAACACTGTGGAAAAAAAGTAAAAGACCAGAAGGAGAGAAGTTCAGAGTGGTATTGAGGGGAGGCAGAGATAGCACTGTTGAATAGTCAGGGTAGAATTCATTAAGCAGGGAAGATTTGAGGAAAGATTTGAAGGATATAAAGGAGTTAGCTGAGCTAATAACTAAGGGAAGTGCTTTCTAGCAGAGGGGACAGCTAGAGCAAAGAAAGGCCCCAGGGCAAGAATGTCTCTGGCATGTTTACAGAACAGCAAAGAGGCCTGAGTGACTGATTCAGAGAGGAGGGGAAGGCGATAAGGTGGGGAGGTGAGCTTGGTGGTTGGGGCCAGAAGATAGCTAGGACCTTGCAGGCCATGGTGAGGACTTGGGCTCTCACTCTGACAGGAGAGCTGGTGCAGGGTTTTGAGAAGAGGAGAGATGGGACCTGGCTTGTGTTTTAATAGATTCACTTGGGTTGTGTTGATAACAGATTGTAGAATGCCAAGAGGAGAAGCAGGGACACCGGTTATTAGCCTCTTGCAACAATGTAGGTAGCTCAAACCAGCCTGGAAGCAAGGTGAAAAGTGGTGGTAAGATGGTCTGATTCTGGGGATATTTTAAAGGAAATGTTGATAGGATTTCCTGACTGATTGGATGTGAGGTGTAAGAGAAAGACGGGAATCCAGGAAAAACTGGAAGGATGGAATTGCTGTCAGTACAGATACAGAGAAGGCTGCAGAAGGAGCAAGTTAGAGGGGACGACCACGAATTAGCCATGTTGAATTTGAGATGATTATTAGATATTCAAGTGGAGCTGTCGAGTAGGTTGTTGGATATATGTCAGGAGTTCAGGGCTGGAGATAAAAGTTTGGGAATTATATTTAAAACCACAGTTAGAATGAATCACATAGTTAAAGAAGTGGGCCAAAGACTAATCCTTGGGCATGCCAAAATTGATGTAGGGAAAAAGAGGAGAACCAGCAAAGAAGACTGCGAGTGTCAAGTGAGGTAGGAGGGAAGCCCAAAGTGTTTGGTGTTCTGGAAGTCAAGAGAGGAAAGGAGAAAGGTGTGATCCATGGTCAATTACTTCTGATAGGTCAATAAGATGAGAGCTTAGACTTGAGGGCTTATCAATATGGGGTCATTGTAGACCTGATGAGAGCAGTGTGATGGAGTGGAAGGAGTGAAAGCCTACTTTGAATGAGTTTAAGAAAGACTTAAGTAGAGGAGTTAGAGACAACAGATACAGGCAACTCTTGAGAGATTTTGCTTCAGAGAGGAACAAAGAAATCAAGCAGTAGTTGACAGGTGGTGGGGGGAGGGGGCGGGTGGTGAGATCAAGAAATGTATTTTTTTAGGGTAATGTACTTCATAATTGGAGAAAAGATAATTTTCTCATTTGAAGTTTATTGACAAATGCACAATTAATGCAGATTGTGTTGAATTAAAACATAATATGTCAAGTGGATATACAATTAACCAATAAACACAAGATATTCAATCTCAGCAACCACTGTGGAAATGCAAATCAAAACCAGAATGTAGTATTGCTTCACAACCACTAGTATGACTACAATCAAAAAGACAGAAAATAACAAATGTTGATGAAGATTTGGAGAAATTAGAACCTTCATATATTGCTATGTTTAACATAGTAGCACCATATGACCCAGAAATTCCAAGTATATTCTAGGCATATACTCAAGAGAGATGAAAACATATGCTCCTGATCTTTAGGAGACGTATCCAGTCTTTCATCATTAAGTATGAATTAGCTGTGCAGTATTCCTAAAGGCCCTTTATCAAGTTGAGGAAGATTCCTTTCAATCCTAGTTTGTTGTTGTTGATAAGGTGTTAGATTTTGTCAAATGCTTTTTCTGTGTTTATTGAGATAATCATGTGGTTTTTCCCCTTGATTTTATGATATGGTGATTACACTGATTGATTTTCCACATGCTGAACCAACCTTGCGTTCTTCAGGTAAGTCCCACTTGGTGCTGGTATATGAGCCTTTTTATATGTTGCTGGGTTTGGTGTTTTGTTGAAGATTTTTGTGAATGTATTCATAATGGATATTGGTTTAGTTTTCTTTATTGTAATATCTATGTCTGGTTTTGATATCAGAGTAATAATGGCCTCAGAATGAGTTAGGAAGTGTTTCCTCTTCTTATATTGTTTGAAAGACATTGTAAAACCCAGGGAAGCCATCTGGATCTGGGCTTTTCTTTGGGGATAGTTTTAAAATTACTAATTTAATCTCTACTTTTAAAAGGTCTGTATAGATTTTTTTATTTCTTCTTGAGTTTTGCTGATTTCTACCTTTCTTGGAATTTATCCCTTTCATCTAAGTTGTCTAAGTTATTGGCATATGATTGTTCATAGTATTCTTTTATTTCTTTTTTTTTTTAACATTTTTTATTGATTTATAATCATTTTACAATGTTGTGTCAAATTCCAGTGTAGAGCACAATTTTTCAGTTATACATGAACATATATATATTCATTGTCACATTCCTTTCTCTGCTAGCTACCATAAGATCTTGTATCTATTTCCCTGTGCTATACAGTATAATCTTGTTTATCTATTCTACAATTTGGAAATCCCAGTCTATCTCTTCCCACCCCCCCACCCCCTTGACAACCACAAGTTTATATTCTATGTCTGTGAGTCTATCTCTGTTTTGTATTTATGCTTTGTTTGTTTGCTTGTTTTTTTAGATTCCACATACGAGCGATCTTATATGGTATTTTTCTTTCTCCTTCTGGCTTACTTCACTTAGAATGACATTCCCCAGAAGCATCCATGTTGCTGCAAATGGCATTATGTTGTCGGTTTTTATGGCTGAGTAGTATTCCGTTGTATAAATATAACACTTCTTCTTTATCCAGTCATCTGTTGGTGAACATTTAGGCTGTCTCCATGTCTTGGCTATTGTAAATAATGCTGCTATGAACATTGGGGTGCAGGTGTCATCCTGAAGTAGGGTTCCTTCTGGATATATGCCCAGGAGTGGGGTTCCTGGGTCATATGCTAAGTCTATTCCTAGTCTTTTGAGGAATCTCCATACTGTTTTCCACAGTGGCTGCACCAAACTGCATTCCCACCAGCAGTGTAGGAGGGTTCCCCTTTCTCCACAGCCTCTCCAGCATTTGTCATTTGTGGATTTTTGAATGATGGCCATTCTGACTGGTGTGAGGTGATACCTCATTGTAGTTTTGATTTGCATTTCTCTGATAATTAGTGATATTGAGCATTTTTTCATGTGCCTATTGATCATATATCTTCCTTGGAGAATTGCTTGTTTAGGTCTTCTGCCCATTTTTGGATTGGGTTGTTTATTTTTTTCTTATTAAGTCGTATGAGCTGCTTATATATTCTGGAGATCAAGCCTTTGTCAGTTTCATTTGCAAAAATTTTCTCCCATTCCATAGGTTGTCTTTTTGTTTTACTTCTGGTTTCCTTTGCTGTACAGAAGCTTGTCAGTTTCATTAGGTCCCATTTGTTTATTCTTGCTTTTATTTCTTCTAGGAGAAAATTTTTGAGATGTATGTCAGATAATGTTTTGCCTATGTTTTCCTCTAGGAGGTTTATTGTATCTTGTCTTATGTTTAAGTCTTTGATCCATTTTGAGTTGATTTTTGTGTATGGTGTAAGGGAGTGTTCTAGCTTCATTGTTTAACATGCTGCTGTCCAGTTTTCCCAACACCATTTGCTGAAGAGACTGTCTTTATTCCATGGTATATTCTTGCCTCCTTTGTCGAAGATGAGTTGACGAAAAGTTTGTGGGTTCATTTCTGGGCTCTCTATTCTGTTCCATTGGTCCATATGTGTGTTTTTGTACCAATACCATGCTGTCTTGATGACTGTAGCTCTAGAGTATTGTCTGAAGTCTGGGAGAGTTATTCCTCCAGCCTCTTTCTTTCTCTTCAGTAATGCTTTGGTAATTCTAGGTCTTTGATGGTTCCATATAAATTTTATTATGATTTGTTCTAGTTCTGTGAAATATGTCCTGGGTCATTTGATAGGGATTGCATTAAATCTGTAGATTGCGTTGGGCAGTGTGACCGTTTTAACAATATTGATTCTTTCAATCCAAGAGCATGGGATATCTTTCCATTTTTTAAAGTCTTCTTTAATTTCCTTCATCAATGGTATATAGTTTTCTGTGTATAATTCTTTCACCTCCTTGGTTAGATTTATTCCCAGGTACTTTATTACTTCGGGTGCTATTTTAAAGGGGATTGTTTCTTTACTTTCTTTTTCTGTTGATTCATCATTAGTGTAAAGAAATGCAACTGATTTTTGAATGTTAATCTTGTAACCTGCTGCCTTGCTGAATTCTTCGATCAGCTCTAGTAGTTTTTGTGTGGACCTTTTAGGGTTTTCTATATATAGTAACATGTCATTGGCATATAGTGACACTTTTACCTCTCCTTTTCCAATTTAGATCCCTTTTATTTCTCTCTCTTGTCTGATTGCTGTGGCTAAGACTTCTAAGACTATGTTTAATAGGAGTGGTGATAGTGGGCATCCTTGTCTTGTCCCACATTTTAGTGGGAAGCTTTTGAGTTTTTCACCGTTGAGTACTATGCTGGCTGTAGGTTCATAGTATTCTTTTATTTCTATATCCCTTTTTATTTCTGTAAGATGGGTAGTAATGTTCCCTCTTTCATTTCTTATTTTAATAGTTTGAGTCTTTTCTCTTTTTTGCTTGTCAATGTAGTTAAAATTTTGTCAATTTTGTTGGTCTTTTCAAAGAACTAACTTATGGTGTCACTGATCTCTTTTTTTCAGCTTTCCGTTTTATTCATTTCTACTGTAATCTGTATTATTTCCTTTCTTTTGACTGCTTTGGGTTTACTTTGCTCTTTGTTTTCTTATTTCTTAAGGTAGAGATTAGGTTATTGATTTGAAATCTTTCTTTTAATATAAGTCTTGACAACTCAATTTCCATCTAAAAGTGTTTTAGTTGTATCATAAGTTTTGTTACGTTGTGTTTACATTTTCATTCATTTCAAAGTATTTTATAATTTTGTATGTAATTTCTTCTTTGACCCTATGGTTATTAAGGAGTGTGCTGTTTTATTTCTACTCTTTTAATATAGTTTTGAGTTTTGAGCCATGTAAATATTTTACATATCTAAAAGGTTGAGTTGAAAGACAAGCAAACCTAAAGTGAATACATACAAAAACAAATGATTCAAATTGATAATCACAGACAAAATAATTAATTGGAGTAAATCTGACTGTGAACAGTCTTAGAAAGATTGTCTCCTAAGGATATAAAAATCGGGTGATCATTTAATTGTGGTTTGTTCCTATACTTTTTGTTTTGCTTTATCGATCTGTTTATCTATTCCTTCCCTAATACCACACTCTCTTATAGCTGTATAGTGGTCTTGATACGTGATTGTGTAAGTCCTAGCTTTGTTCTTTAAGGTTGCTTTGGCTTTTCTTGGCCTTTTGCATTTCCATATAAATTTTCATATCAGCTTGTCAGTTTTCATCACAAACCCATTGCAGTTTTTATTGAGATTTCATTGACTCCACAAACAAGGAGGAATTGATGTATCAACAATATTAACAATATTGAGATTCTAACCTATGAAAACAGTATATTCCTACATTTGCATACTTAGGTTTTCTTTAATTTCTCTCAACAGTGTTTTCTAGTTTTCAGTGTAAACACTATACACATCTTTTGTTAGATTTATTTCTAGATATTTGATGGCTTTTAGTTGGTAATGTAAATTTGAAAAATGTATATTTTCTACTTGTCCTGATCTGTAAAAATTAAATTGATTTTTATATTTTCACATTGTATCAACATTGTTAAATACATTTATTCATTCATTCACAATGTTTGTAGATTTTTTTTGATTTCCTATGTACACAATCATGTCATCTGCAAATGATAGTTTTTATTTCTTCATTTCTAATCCTTATGCCTTTTATATTTTTTTCTTTTTTGATTACACTGGCTATGACCTGAAGTACAGTGTTAAATAGAAGTGTTCCTAGCAGACATCCTTGTCTTATTCCTGATCTCAGGGGAAATTTTAAGAATAACTTAACAATAGTGATTTTTTTTGGTAATTACTATTTATTCTAATTAAGGAAATTCCCTTTTCTTCCAAGTTTGCTAAGAGGTTTTTTGTTTTTTTTGTTTTTGTTTTTTTTTTACTATGAGGAGTTCAGTCTTATCAAATGTCTTTTCTGCATCTGTTGAAATGATCATATAATTTTCTATCTTTTTTTCCTGTTAATATAGTAAACTACACTGATTTCCCCATAAACCCCACTTGGTTGAGATGTATTATCATTGATAAATATCACTGGATTAGATTTACACACATACGTTTCATTACACACACAATTTTCATTTCTTTTTCAAAACCATTTTATTGGGGTAAAATTGACATGTAAAAAGCTGTATCTATTTAGTGTATACAACTTGATGAGTTTGGGGATAAGTATGTACCCATGAGACTATCACCACCATCAAGGCCATAGACATATCCATCACCTCCCAAAGTTTCTTCCTGCCCATTTTACTGTGTTGTGTAATTTTCATTTCTTGGAATGTTCAAGTTTTGATTATGCTGACTTCATAAAATAAGGTAGTGAGTATTCCCTTTTTGTCAGATCTCTGGAAGTATTTGTGTACGATCAGTGTTACTTCTACAAGTGTTTGAAAGAATTTATCAGTGAAGCCATTTAAGCCTTGAGTTTGACTTTGTTGGGAGGATGTTAACAACAGATTTTATGTCTTTCATAGATATAAGACTCTCTTCTTCTGCCATTTTATTGAGTTGTATTTCTCAAGGAATTTGTCCACTTCTTCTAGAGCTGCTTCTGACCCATTCTCTCACTTTTTGTTTTCTTGGGTCTCCCAACTACACTTGTGTTAGACTTTCCTACCATATATCACATGTCTCTTACATACTTTTCAGGAATTTCCATTCTTTTTTGCTCTCCATTTTTTTTCCTAGATATTATCTACTGACCTATCTTTTAGTGTACTAATCATGTTTTCACCTTTTCCCGATCTGTTGTTAAACCCATCTGTTGAGTTCTTAATTTCAACCATTTTATTTTCTGTTCCAGACTTTACATTTTATGTTTTATTTTATTTTCCAATGAAAATCTCTCTGTTGCCATCTGTTTTCTTGAACCTATTCATCACAGTTATTTCAAAGTCTGTGTCCGGTAACTCCAATATCGCCAATGTTTCTGTTTCTACCATCTCTCTTTTTCTCTTGCCTTGTGTATTTGTATGCCAGTAAATTTTGATTGAATGCTCAACATTAGATATGATGAATTATAGAGGCTCCTGATCATGTCATCTTTCTCCAGAGAAAACTACCCTTTCCTTCCTCCAGGGAGCAGAGGATCAGATCACTTTAATTCACATAGGGACTTTGCTGTCTCAAGGCTAGTTTGCAATCTTTATATGTCTGGGTTTACCTCTGGCTAGCCCCCCACTTCGAGGGTGTAGCCCTCTAGGAATTCCACGTAAGAATCAGGGCTGTTTGCTAGGGCTCCTCCTACCAGTTAGGTCATAAACTCCAGTTTTTCCTGCCCCAACACTGTGAGCCTGTCACAGACTTGCTCTGCTTTGCTGATGCTTTCCACCTGACTTTTTAGCCTCATTCTTCACACAGCTTAAGCTGTTAGTGCCTCTGAAAGAAACCTGGTTCCAAGTGTTGGATTCTATTCTGTGTCCTCCTATCTCTCTGGAATCTTGGTCCCTCAGCATTCAGCTGCCTTGGCAGCTCCAAACTCCATGTTTAGTCTCCCCACCGTATGAAGTGACCTAATGCTAATCTGCTGGCTTCACTGTCACATGCTTCATGACAAAAATATCCTGAGGGAAAAGCAGTGTGCAGAAAGTAAGGCTCACGTTACAGAGCTTCCATTCTTTCTGGATCTCATCACTCAAGTCCTGGCTGCCTCATTAGGCCTCTAATTTCTTCATAAAAGATATTTTTAAAAACAGGAATTTGCTAGTTTTTCTTGTTAGATTATTGGTCTACTACAAAGCTATTGCATCATAGTTAGAAGAAGTCTTCTGGACTCATGATTAAAATGTGTGTGTGCGTGTTTCCCCTTATCTCTGTACATTGGTCAAAAGGATATAGGAGCAGTACCTCTCCAGTAGCAGTGAACGCACCTTATACCCAGATCTTTGTTTCTATACATCATCTCCCAGTTAGATGAATCTAATTTCCTTGAAGAAATGGCTGATTTCAAGGAAAGTACAAGATGAGCCTGGGTATCTTGCTGTATCAGAAAGTAAGAAAATGACCAGAGAAGGATGGGAACATGTCATAAGGACACATTGAAGGGACATCCAATGGTTAAGTCTGGAATAATATGAACATCAAAAATTATAATGATGGAAAAGGTTTATAATATATTGAGTTAAGAAAAATCTATAAATCCATGGTGATACTTAAAAGAAAAGAAAAGGAGAGAAGGAAAATAGAGGAAAGCTCTGTTTTTGTTCTTATATTTACAGAAGAATGCCAGCTATTAAATGTAGAAAGAATAATATAGTTAGAAAATTGCTGTCTTAAAATCCCCAAAGTAGTCGTTGGTTTGGGTAAGGATGATGAATTGATGCAAATATGACTGGGTAAAATGTCATTGCGAACAAGTCTCAAGTTATCACTCCACAGGTTACTTTTAATAAAGGGGAAAGTGTGCTCGTATAATGAAAAAGTCAAGTGGTCACCACCTTAACCAAGTGGTCAAGCTTGGCAATGCCAGTTGTGGTTTGGCCAGACTCTGTGCTCTTTCAGTATGACTCTGGTAGGTACACAATATCATTTATGTGATGTCCTTGCTGGAAATGTTTGACCTGAATCTCATTACAAGAAAATAGACAGGTCTACAATGTGCAGCATGATGGACGACTGACCTGGATTCTTCAAAGGTTTTGATGTGATGAAGAGCAGAGGGAGTCAGGGGTATTGTTTTGGATTGCAGGAGACTAAAGAGATGTTAACAGCCAAATGCTCTGAGTGAATCTTGAGTGGATTCTGGATTGGAAAAATGGAATCCATAAAGGACATTTTTGGGACAGTTGAAGAAATTTTAGTATGGACTGGATGCTTAATTTTGAGTTTATGATGAATTTTTTTAGGTGTGCTGATACTGTAGTTAAATAGGGGGATCTTACTCTTGGAAAATGCATACTGAAATATTTCATGGTGAAGTGTCATGATGAAAGTAGCCTACTTTTTATGATTTGAAAAAATGGATGTGTGGGTGTGCAGAGAGGTGGAGTGGGTGTAACAAGATGTTAACAGGTAGCAAGCATGGGTGAGGGGTATATGGGTGTTGAAAATTAGAAGGGGAAAAAAAAAACCCTTGTAGGCTTTTACTATTTTTTCAACAAAATCCCACAAGATGGCAGTAGAGGAACACTCTTAGAATGTGCTTTGCAGCCTTTTATAAGGTGACCTTATTTTCTAATTTGAAAAGCGGGATGTGAGATCCAACAAAGGATTGCTTTTGCTCTGTGAATACTTTAATGTGAAAATTTATACAAAAATATGAACACAAAATGTCATTTGGCTGTATCATTCTACAGTTTGCTTTTGTTGAAATAAATACCATTTTGTTAAATTTGATCCACAAAACTCCTGAAATGTGTCTAGAATGTTGTATAAATGAGCATTTTTCTGGTGAGCGTATTTACAACTTCCACCATGTCTCAGAGTAGTCCGTTATCAGCCCCCAAACTGAGAAGCTCGAGGGGCTCAAAAAAGTGTCAGTAGGTCAATGCCTTAACCACATCAGAGTTGGTAGTAGTTTTAGCTGTTTTTTAAAATAAGTTCTCTGAAACTGTTTGAGTTCATTGAAGTGCCCTGGCAAAGAGTATTTGCTAAATGGATTGATGTAAGGATGAATGGATGTGCATGGATGGGAGTCAGAAGACCTAGGTGTAATGTGGCACTTAGTGTCCTGCCTCCCTGTACCACTCCTCAAACTCACACACCAAGATAGAAAGTCTTTAGCGAAATATTTGAGGTCACATAAAGCAATTCTCTACCAAACAGAATCAGTCATTTGCCTCTGTTTATTTTTTCACTCCCCAAAGAAAAATAGTTTATTGGTCAATGGAGATGCTACCCCATATAAAACTTTCATTTTATAAACATGTATCAAAAGAGTTCATTTTTTAGGGTAACATGAGCCAGGCTTCTTGTGATTACAGAAAGCTGCTAGTCTCCTGTGAGTGTCAACTGTGCCTCTTGTTTTCCTCTGAGAGTTCCTGGTTTGGATCAAGACTAGGTTTAAATACAATTTGTAATGTGAGCAGCTTGTAGTGTGAGAGCTGAGCCACACAACACTCCTCTTTTTGATTCACTAAGCAGAGTGGACATTATTTTCTGTGAAATTGAAAACAACTTGGTAGATAGCTGTCTTTAAAACTTGTGTATTCACTTGATTATAGAAGAAAATCTTTGCTAAGCAAATTGATCTGGATGTCTGGGTGGTATGGATTTTTAAAAAAGGATCATGTATTATAATCTACCCAGGGAAAATAAAATGCTCGCTTAAGATGCGTTAGCAGTGTGTAGTTGGTTTAAAGTATCATTTACTGAGTTCTTACCATTTTTTCACTCTCTCAACTTCATTAGTGTTAGAGAATTCCTTATTGAGGGACTATGAGCTACCAGTAGTTAACAATGCGAATGCAAGTGAGAGACTAAATAGTAAAATGGTCATGTCTTTAGAAAGGAACTTTTAACTTCTCCTTTCTTGTATTCCTGATGGAAACAATGTGTTGTGCTGTGGTGTTGGCTAGAAGAGCTAATGTTCGGTAAAGAACTGGTGAAAGAAATCATGACACGTCTGTATGATGGACTGTATGTAGCTGTTGAAAATTATGGCATAGATTCATAAATATTAACATGGAAAGGTATCAAAACTGAACTGTAAGAGAAACAGCAAGTTGCAGAACAATATGTAAAATATGATCCTAGCTTGAAATATATATTTGCTTTTGTGTGTTAAGAAAATAAGATCTAAGAGACCATTCACTAATTTGCTTTAAGTGGTTTGTTTTATGTTGTGAGGGAGAGAGTAGTATTGCAGTATAAGGGGACTTACATTTTCTATTTTATATATTTTCCTGTTGTCTGGATTATTTAATGAGAATGTAATCTGAGTAAGTAATGATATAAAGGGAATGTATGTTGGCACAATCCTCTGAGATCTTCATATGCTGAATATAATTGTTGCTCAGTATAATCAATTCTGTCATTCATCTTGAACAGACCAAAGCCAAAGAAAACCAATTAATTAACTTATAAATAATATCCTTTTTACATTTGAAGCTGTTTACAACATTAAAAGACCTGAAGTGGAACAATAAAAGCAAATGTATAAACTACTAAAAAAGACAAATTGTTTAGAAGAAATGAGATAACAATTTAGAAAGAATGAGATAACTGTACCAGCAATATGGAATGACTTCTCTACTAAATAAAACACAGAGTTTAGCTCTGACCTTTCTGGTTTCCAAGCAGAAAAGACAAATAGGTTGGCTCTATTTTTTGTATTTATACTAAAGGGAGAATATTAAAATAAATTTATTGTATGGCATCTTATATAAGCAATACTGACTGACATATTAGACAATATTTTTATTATATGTTTACCAAAGGCCCAGAACCTTTGACTGTTTTCTTCATTTACCCTCTTAAAAATGCAGCCAAAATGTCAAATCATAACTCAGTCACTGAAAAAAATCTCTTTGGGGAAATTGAGGGAATATAGTCCAGATACATACTTTCCTGATGATCGAAACGAATCATTTTTAAATAGGGCTGCACATCAGAATCAGCTGGGGGGCTTTTAGAAATTCAGGTTCCATGGTCCACCATGCATCCTCTGAGGGTCTCATTCTGAAGATCTGGCATTGGGCTTGAGAACCTGTACTTAATTGGTGCTCTGTGCATATTCTGGTGCAAATCCTGGTTTGGGAACCACTGATCTGGGATACACAATAAGCGTAGCATGTTTTCCTCTAGCATATGTTTTATTCGAAGATAACATTTTTTCCTTTTGAAACATAAATTATGTAGCAGAATTCCAATTTTGCATTAATTTCTGAAATAAAATATGAGCCTTAGATATTTAATGCATGCAAGGGCTCATTTGGGGCTATTTCCCAGACTCCGAGGAGGTAGAGTTCATGCCTCCCTACTGTTAAAAGTATTTTGATGAAAAAGTTTTTAAAGCATCAAGGGAACTGTATCAGTCAGGGTTCAGTGCTTATAAAATCCTTGGAAAGATTAGAAGATTGGAGATCAGGAGGTGCCACTGTAACTGGGACCCAAAGGCTAAGAAGCTGCTGCTGTAGCCCTGTCACCACTGATGCTGCCTCCACTACCTGTCAGCCACACAGAGCACAGGGCTGATCAGTGACACTTAACCAACAGTGATAATTGCAGCAGGAAGATGGCCTTTGCCTCACTTCCGCCTTGCAAATCTTGTACAAGAGCATCTCAATGGCCAATTGGAATTCACATCTAGAATCCTAGCTGCAAGAGAGCCAGGGAAATAGAGTTTTTAGTTTTTCCATCCCTGTGGTATATAAGCAGGTACATGGAAGAGGGTAGGAATGGACACTGAGTGTCAAAGAATGCTCTCAAGTATAATCATAAATCAGAAGTGCTAAGCAGCTGGATCTAACTGGCTTGGTAAAGCCCTGAGTCACAAAACATGGAGATATTGCTGTCCACTTGTAACGCTGAGTGAGATGCTCTTTCCAGACACAGGAGGCTAAAATGGAAATTAATTTTTCCCTTTTATAGAAGACATTCTATAGCTGGCTCTGTTTTCAAAATGGCATTTGTTATTGGCACTGGCATCTGAGCCAAGTGCTTTCAACTGAGAACTTGTGAATCATTTTTTTTCCCAAATAATAAGTTGCTTATGAAAAATCTTTTCTTTAAGTATGTATGAGACTGATTCTGAGTTAGACGTGAACTACTATCCTATCATTTTGCTTCGTGTGTGTGTGTGTTCGTGCATGCGTGCACATGTGCATGCATGTACGCTTCCTAGAAGGCTTTTCTGAGCCAGGAGATAGGCTGGCCATTCCCCTGGTTGGCCAGACACGGGTTATTCAAGGCTAACTTCAGCCTGCCTGTGGTTATGTTGACTTAGAGTCAGAGGGAATGCTTCTCTCTGAAAGCATCATAGTAATAATAGGTATTTATTGAGCACTTGTTCTCTGCCTAAAATTGTGTTAAGTGCTTTACATATATTTATTTCTCTCATTTCTTCTGATAACACTTTTGAGTATGTGTTACAACTCCATTTTACAGATGAAGAAACAGGCACAAAAAAGGCCAAATAACTTTCCAAAGTTACAGAGCTAATGAGTGGTAGAGCCAAAATTTGAACCATCTATGTAATGCTAAAGCTTCCAGTACCTTTCATGACACTGAAGAGAACCTCAGGAAATTACTTGTGGAACTGAGTCGTCTTTTCTGTTTCACTCTTACTATCCCCTTAGTCCTTCTATTTTTTGCCAAATGTATGACTAGACCCACGAACTGCAATACTGATGGTAATATTGCGTTCAAGAGGGGAAGGGACCATTTTTAGGACAAGCTGAGATACCCACCCAAGGATGCAGGCAGACCAAAAGTCTAGTTATTCTGGTTATTGAATAATCAACTGTTTCAGAGCAGACATAAGATATGAACCCCTTCATCTTCCTTAGATTGTGAGGTGAGGCTATAGTATGTTCTGTGTATTCCTATAACACTCAGAGTCTAGGGAAATGTATTGGAAAAAATAGTAATGAGGGAGAGAAGTAAGATGCATTTGTCCACTCTCTTGTCTAAACAAATTCCTAGTTAAAAAGGAAGTTTCTCTCAGAAAACCACAAGGATTGAATGGTGGGAATTTGTTGCCTGTCATTAGAGTGATATCAACAGAATTGGAGTGATTTCTGCTCATTCTTTTAACTTGTTATCTCATAATTTCACCATTCCAGTCTTGTGTGTGGCATAGGACCATACATGGTCAAAACGAGGGGAAGAGAACAATTTGCATTCTGTATAAAATACCCAACTCAACAATTAAATAAGCACAGTTGCCCCTATTCCACAGGCATCTGGTATAGTGTTTCTCAAGTAAGGCATCATTAGTGCTTTGGGAGGGGCTGTTCTTCATTGGGAAGGGCAGTCCTAAGTAGGTTGTTTAGGGTCTTGAGTTTAGGGCACTAGTGTCAAGTAGCCCTTGTCAAGTGTCAAAGCCAGGGTTTTGGTCTCATCCATGGTGTGATTCTGAATAGGGAGTTCTGCTTCCCTGGGTCCCCTTCTCCAGGGAAAACTGCCTGAAACACAGACAAGTAATTTGCTCAAAGTAGGAGTACCAGATAAAATACAGGATGGCCAGCTAAATGTTAATTTCAGATAAACGATAATTTTTTTGCATAAATGTGTCCCCCAAATTTAACTGAGTATCCTGGATTTTTATTTGCTAAACCTGAAAAATAATCATGGAAATCCATACCCAAGGACAGTTGGCAGATCCATGACTGAATGAATGGTAGATCTGTGACTTGAAGGCAGCCCTGTGTAGTGTGACTTCAGATTGCATGAATTCCGCTGCTCTGTACTGCCTTCCACATTTGTTGAGCAGCTTTCATGTGCAAAAACCATGCTCTGCAGGATGCAAAAACAGGGTTATAATTCCTGCCTTCAAATTATTTGGCTTCTCCATGGTAAGAAAAGACAGTTAGGAAGAAATGTGTATTAGGACTATCTTCTGGAGGGCCTACTATGTGATGAAAGCTGAATCACTTTATATTTGGAAGTTTAAAGAAGGAACTTACGTCATGCTTTCCTCTAAGAAGTCTTGTAGAAACGTTCAGGTTATTTTATACAGTGAGCTATCTGCAGAGGCACCACCGTGAGAAGCCCTTCCTGGGACTGACTTCCTGCTCTTCTTCTTTGGTTCAAGGAGTAGCTGATTGGGAGGCTGGAATAAGGTTAGAGGCTTATGTTAATTAGTGGGTTTCACATTTTGGGCAGGATATGCCCACAATGTCCTATAGATAAGAATACAACCCATTCAAGGAGCTTTCTCAAGCTAACCAAGTCTTTACTAGAAATTCTCAGGACTCCAAAGGCTGAAGAAGCATTTTGTAATGTTAACACCTTTACGTTCCCTTTTGCCTTTATTAATGAGACTGTATATATGAAAGTGGAAAAGATTTAAACGAAATAACTGTGAAATACTATTTTGTCATCTGTGTTTTAAATGTGAAGAAACAGACGTCAGAAAAATTAGTTACAGAATGAGTTAAATAAATAAGTAGATGGCATCATTCTGTATGCTATCTCTGCAGCTTGCTTTATTCACTCAACACTGTTTTTGAGATTTATTTGTGTTGATACATTGAGAGCTAGTCCATTTATTTTAACTGCAGCATAGTATTCTACTGTGTGAATAAAAGCATAGTTTACCCATTCCCCTACTGATGGATGATTAGGTTGTATTCACTTTCTTTTTTGCTATTGAAAACAAGTACTACAATGAATATACCGTACTGTGTATGTCTTCTTGTACACATATATGAACGTTTGCCTAGGATAGAAAGCTAGAGGTGGTGTTTGATGCTAGCCATGCAAATTAAAAATCACTCAGAACAATATTATGTGCTGCTTGTGAATACATATATATAGAGAAAGACCATGATAAGAACATTCTTAGGAAATACACACACCAACTTCAGGAGAGTGATTACTCTGGGGAGGGAAAAGGAATGTAGATATGGGAGGGTTTTGGAGCTTGAGCTATAACTTCTTATTTCTTCAAAAAAAAAAACAAAAACAAAAACAGAGACAGTTCAGCAGCATATATGGCAAAATGTTAACTTGTGTTAAATCTGGGTAGTGAGTACATGGGTGATGCTACTTTCTGTATGATATAAATATTTCATAAAGAAAATGTAAAATATCAAGTTCTGTAACTAAAAAGATAAATTGAAGGAATTCAGGACACCAGCCCCTGTGCTGACCACTAGTTCACACTTAGATAAAAGTTGAAGAGTATAGGATGCTCTTCTTTAGCCCAACTCAGAGTCACTTCCTGAAGTGCCAAATTCCCAGGAAATGGGACATGCTTGTTCAAACCAAAGCAAAATATACTAAAAAAGAGTGCAGAGACTTCCTAAACAAATCTGTATTTAATCATATTTCATCCTCTCTGATGGAGATGAGGATCCAGTCAGAGATCTTATGAGATGAGTAGTTTAAAATGGAAGCATGGCATCTCTAAAGCTAAAAGAGCTAGGTTTTTTTTTCATTGTTAGTTTCTTGACAGTTGTAGTGACAAATCACATGAGGGAGCTATGGACAAAGGGAACTAGAGAAGAGGGTGCTGGGGAAGGATATTTCACCCTGGGAACAGACTCAAGCACTGGCCAATAGCTCTATCTAACTACCTTTCTAAGGCTGTCTGCTATCTGAGCAAGGGTGAGTGCTTGCTCACAGTTGCACAGCTGATCTGAAGATAGAAGGGCAATAGGAACCTCCACCAACTCCTCAATCCCAGAGCCAAACCATTCAAAACAATAGGTAGCTTAGGGCCCAAAGGCTAAATTTTACGAAGACATTTTCCTTACTAAGTAAATACAAGTCTATCTCACTATTTGATGGCATGGACTAGGATTTGTGGGATGAATTACTGAATTCTGACACTTAGTTCTTTGATTAACAAACATAACAATGTTAAAAGACAAGAATAGAAACCCAAAGATTATATAAGGAGGCAGCAAAAATCACATTTGTGCCTAATCATAAGATTACTTAATATTAATCACTTCATAGTTTGCAAGTATTACCCAGTGATTAATTAATTAATGTAATCTAGCAAACCGTGAATAGTTTATTATGGTTTGCTGACCAGAGCCTAATCAATGCAGAAGCCATTTCACTTTAGATAAAACCACACTCGTGGAGATTTTCTGCTTTCTATTTTACTGCCATATAAATTCACCCCCCGTTGCATTTCACAGATCAGATGAATCTACCAATATTAATAACAGAAGTGAAATTAAAAAAGAGATCTCAGCCAGCCATCCAAACTAATTAACCAGCAAAGAATTAAAAAGGAGCCCTGTGTTTCCGTGTCCTCAGAACCCACACACAGCAGAGGCCTTTGTCCTGGTTACAAATCTGACCACGTAGGAGAAATTTGCTAAAGCGGCTTTTGCACATGCAGTGGCATCATTGGGTCTGGCCACTGCTGTGTTTCTTTGCCAACAACTGCTGTTGAACATTTGCCACCTTCCCTGCTGTTGCCGAGGCACAGGATTAGATGCAGGGAGGCCAGCAGCCCTCACAACTTCATCTGTTGGCACGGCAGGCAGGCAGGAGCCAAGCAGCATAGCAGAGGGTGAAGCTTTGAAATCATCAATTTGAACACCCTGCCTCGAATTAGCAAGTCTGAAGGGGAGGGGAGTAAATGGGACTTGAAGTCAAAGGGCCAGCAATGATTCCTCAGAGAGAGAGAGAGAGAGCTCTTGGGAGCAGGTTGGGAGGAGGACACTCTTCTGATGGGGAGAGTGAGTATGGGAGGCAGAGGAAGTTTTGTTACTGTAGCACAAGGGGTGTCAACTTGGGTACCATGGGCCAGATACTTCTTTGTTATAGGGCGCTATTGTATGCACTGTAGAATATTTAGCAGCATCCCTGGCCCTTCTGCACTAGATGCTAGTAGCACCTTCCCCCTCACTCCACCAAATGGGACACAAAACTGTCTCCAGACATTGCCAAGTGTCTCCCAGGGGGCAAAATTACCCCTGGCTGAGAACCAATGGTGTGATACATTATGGTCTTTTCAACGGGCTGCATTTTGGACTTTGGTGTACCAAATGTGGCCTAACTCACCTCTGTTAGGAATTGAATTGGGTCTCCCTCAAAAGATACTGAAGTCCTAATCCTTTGTACTGCAGTATGTGACCTTATTTGGAAGTAGGGTTGCTGCATATGTAACTAATTAAGATGAAGTCATACTGGTGTAGGGTGGGTCCTGATCTATGACTGATGTCCTTATAAGAAGATGGATATGTGAAGACAGACACAGAGGGAGAAGGCTATGTAAAGCTGGAGGCAGGGGTTGGGGTGAACACGAGGACTGCCAGCAACACTAGAAGCTAAGAGAAAGTGCCCTGCTGACACCTTGATCTTGGACTTCTAGCTTTCAGAACTGTGAGACAATACATTTCTCTTGTTTAAGCTGCCTGTTTTGTGGTACCTTTCTTTGATGGCAGCTCAAACAAACAAATACATCCTCCCTGCTAAAGCTGGCCTGTTAACAAAGTCGCATTGCAGGGAAGACATTTTCAGGCAGGGATCTGGATCAGTCTATCAGAGGCCTGCTAGCCCCCTCTGGCCTATGTCAGTTGTCACTTAGCACCCTGTACTGGTAATTTGGGCCTGAAATGGGGTTGAGGACTGCTTAGAAGAGCCTTGGATGAAAGACCAACGCTATACAACCAAACCCTGTGGTATGTCCATTCCTATCCTTCATCCCTCTCTTGCATCTTCCTCTCTGATTATTTCACTCAAAAACAAAACTCCTAGGCAGTTAAGGTAGGCATCTTTCTTACTTCCCAGACAACCTGTGTGTGTCTACGAGAAACTCAGATGCATCCAATCTTCCATACTTATGGTCAGAAAGTGGCAAAGTTAGTTAGGATCCTGAGCTCCCGGCGCCTCTCCTTTCCTTCAGCTTTCCTTCCTGAAAAATGCCGCTCAGCCCAAAAACTGGCTTCAGGTGAGGCTGTGGTTGCTTAAGGGACATAAGATGACTTGAGGGAGATTGATAGGTATTGTTGACAGTTTAGATATTCTTTTTTTTAAAACGTTTTATATCTAGAGACTTTGGCATATTCAGAACTACCCTAGCCCTTGGCTTCAGGGTCTCCTCATGGGTTGGAGGTCTCTGCAGCAATCAGTCCCAAGTCCAGGAAAAGTAGATGGAGAAAAGGGAGAATCTGAGGTGGAAAGCCCCTGGGGTGGTCCCTACTGTCATCTGGCATGTGGCCTCTTAATTTAAGCTGTACTCTGCCTTGGCAGGGCCAGCTTGGCACACAGACAAATTTGCTATTTGAAAGTAGAATAGAAGTAGTGGAGGCAGTAATTATGTGGGAAAAGCTTTACTTTTTTTCCTCAAAAACTGGGATGTGGGGGTACATGGTAATGGGTTCCATTACATATGTGCTTCAGCTATGCCAGGTGCTTCACAGACTCCTCCACCCCCACAAAGATGTCCATGTCCTAACCCCCAGAACCTGTGAATGTTACATTATGTGGTGTTGGAGGGTATATTGTGTCCCCCAGAAGACATGTTGATGCCCTAATCCCATATACCTCAGAATGTGACCTTAGTTAGGAATGGGGCCATTGCAGATGGAGTTAGTTAAGATGAAGTCATACTGGAGCAAGGTGTCCCCTTAACCGAATATGACTGGCATCCTTACCAAAAGAGAGAGTTTAGACACAGGGACATAGAGGAGAAATGCCATGTAACAGTGGAGGCCAAGGGACTGAAGACACTGAAGTGCTGCAGCTGCCAGCCAAGGAACAACTGTGACTGCCGGAAGCTAGAAACAAGGAAGGATCCTCCTCCAGAGCCTTTGAGGGTCCCTGACCCGCCGACACTTTCTTTCAGTCTTTCAGCCTCCAGAGCTGTGAGAGAATAAATTTCTATTGTTTTAAGCAACCCAGTTTGTGGCAGCTCCAGAAAACTAATACACATGGCAAAAGGGATTTGCTGATGTGATTAAGGTCACTAACTTTGAGATGGGGAGATTAACCTGGTTTATCAGGGTGGGCCCAGTGTAATCACAAGGGTCCTTGTAGAAGAGAGGCAGGACAGTCAGAAGCAGAGAGATTTGAAGATGCTGTGCTGCTGGCTTTGAAGATGAAAGAAGGGGTCATAAGCCAAGGAATATGGGTGGCTTCTAGAAGCTGGAAAAGGCCAGGAAATTGATTCTCCTCTATAGTCTCCTGAAGAAACACCATGATAACAGCTTGATTTGAGCCCACTGAGACCCCATTTTGGGCTTCAGACCGTCAGGACTATAAGATAATGAATTTGTGTAGCTTTAAACCACTGAGTGTGTGGAAATCTGTTACAGCAGCCGTAAGTGATGAATACACTGGGAAACCTGACGGCCTCACCTCTGGCTAGCATCCAGCATCAAGCATCAAGCTGCTCTCTGACACTGGGGTTAGAATGAGGACCTGCCCTATTTCGCTAACATGTGTCTGAGTATAGTCTATGAAAAAGAACAAAACATATTTACAAAGCAGGTGTTTCTTTGGACACTGACAATAATGTCCAAAAATATGAAAAGAGAAAGGGGAGTGCAAGATGAATGAAAATAAATGTGTGCTTGATAATAACACCTAGTATTTGTAGAAGGCTTTACATTTTGCAAAACTCTTTTCTCTGGAATGATTTCATTTCATTTTCATAATGGCACTGAGAAGAAACCAGGATAGGGATCCCATCTCATGGATGAGAAAACTGAGTTTCAGAGAGGCTAAATTCTTGCTCAGGCTCACAAAGCTAGTAATTGGCAGAGCTGGGACTTGAAGATACAGGTTCTGATTCTATATAGAAGCCTTTTCTACTAAATCATACCTTCTCCTGCCAATAAAGTAATGTTTGGTTGAAAAATATAGTGGATACAAATTTCATAGTCCACACAACTCTGTTTTGCAAGTTGGTTCACTGTTTTTGTAAGTGTATTTAGCTTCTTTCTTAAGTCCTGAATCTGCTAGATGGCACACAGTGTAATGTCAGTTACTTTCAGGTCTTGGCTCACATCAGTATCCTTCTCCCCATACTCTTCCCTTGACTGCCGTCTAGGTTATAGGGGTTCATAAAACTTTATGGCATGGGTCATGCCAGCTGCTGCTGTGAGGGACACCATCCCCTATGGTTCTTGTCCACTGTCACCTCCATGGGGCATCATCTGAGACAGTATGTCCCTATCTGGCCTCCCACCACATGGTCCATGCCACTTTATCCAGCATTGTCCTCTCCTCATATCCACGTGAATCTTTTTGGCCCACCAGCTCATACTTGCTCTTGGAATAAAGGGACGTCTTCCTGCTCTTTCTCTCACCCCTACACCATTTGGGGCTGTCACAGGGTCTAATTTTGCCCCTGGCATTTCCAGCAGTTACCTGTACTGTTCCCATGGTGTGGTGGTGCAGGGAACTCTTGCCAGGCTGTCACCTTACAGTCATCATTTCCGCCATGGGCTTTGAAAGCTGAAATTCAAGAGGAGAACACTCACATGTTTCTTGTCTCTACATCTCTGCAGTGAAAGTCCTAACCTGAAGGCAGCGTATGTGAAATGCTCTAGCTATTAGGGCTTGCATGGTGCAAGGATGTGTTGATGTGGGGAAAAAAAAACCCAATGAATATTTCAGAGTATTCTACTACCAAGTCATCTTAACTCAGTTATCAGTACATGGAAATGTGTTAAATTTGGGGAAGTTTTGCCATAACTGCACATGAAAAAATACTGACTTCAGAATAATTAAATAGGTCATGTTGTATACACATAATTTAACGGCTGTTATTTATTGAAGAAATTACTTGATTTCACTTAGTCTCAGGTGCTACCTGTAAAATGAGGATTACCAAGATCAGATCCAGGTTTTGCGGGGCTCAAAGTTTATACTGTTTGGGGGCCCCTCTTGAAGAAAAATAATAAAAAAACAGAAAAACAAAATTAGGTATAAGAAGGGGTATTAGATTCATTAGTTTGTGTGTAATCCACCTCTAGGGTAATAACAACCTCAGGATTGGTGGGGATCCCAGAGGTGATAGATGTGAGAATGCTTTGTAAACTGTGAAGTGCTGTATGGCTACACGATTGGAACAAACTTTAGAATGGTTAATTTCATGTGCTACACAGAAATTCCTTGTCTAAGCAACTACATGTAGGACATTTTAACTGATCTCTTTTCTGAGATGCATCCCATGTTATCTTGGAAATTGTTTGAATGTAAAAAGGAGATGAGTAAAAAGGGGGCCTTTGAACTCAGGGCTTAAAATAGATTGAGCTTACACTAAGAGAAATCAGACTATTATAAAATAGAAAAGAAAAATGTGCAGGTTTGGAGAGGCGGCAGTACCATTTCTCTGTGTAATGAGCATTGTTTCAGAATTTGAGTATGGTGGAGTGAACCTGGAATTGAGAGTCAGGAGAGCTGGTTTCAAGTCTGGCTTTTCCCTAACTCACTGTGTGACCTTGAATTGGTATCTGATCTGAGTCTCATTTTCTTACATGTAAAATGAAATAATTATAGTAGGTGGTTCCCCAGTTTACTTCCTCCTTCATTGTTTAAAATGTAAACAATTAGAGTTGCTTTTTTATAAATGAAAATTCCTAATTATAAATAATTTAAGAAATACAGAAAAGTACAAAAAGAGAGAAAATCACCTTAAAATAATTGGAATTCAAAATCAAAAAGGTACATGCACCCTGGTTTTCATAGCAGCACTATTTATAATAGCCAAGACATGGAAACAACCTAAATGTCCATTGACAAATTACTGGATACAGAAGTTGTGGTGTATATATATTATATATAAAATGTATGTGTGTATACATGTATATGTATACACACACACAATAGAATGCTACTCAACCATAAAAAAGAATAAAATAATGCCGTTAGTAGCAACATGGATGGACCTGGAGATCATCATACTGAGTGAAGTAAGCCAGAAAAAGAAATATGATATCATTTACATGTGGAATCTAAAAAAAAAAAAAAAAAAAAAAAAAAAAAAAAGAACATGAATGAACTTACTTACAAAACAGAGACAGACTCACAGACATAGAAAACAAACTTATGGTTACCAGAGGGGAAAGGAGGTGGAAAGGGATAAATTGGGAGTTTGGGATTTGCAGATAGATACTATCTACTATATGTAAAATAGATAAACAACAAAGTCCTATTGTAGAGCACAGGGAGCTATATTCAATACCTTGTAATAGCCTATAATGAAAAAGAATATGAAAAAGAATATATGTATCTGTGTGTGTGTATACACACATACACACGTGCGTGCGTGCGTATAAATGAATCACTATAACAGAAATCAGCACAACATTGTAAATCGTCTATACCTCAGTTAAAAAAAATAAAGAGTGTGAGGGAGGGGGCTGCAGGGTGCATGGTCAGCTTGTGCACAGTTCTCGGATTGGCATCAAGGTGAAATTTCAAGCATCACCAATCTGGATTCAACTGGCCCGGTGTCTACATGCTTGCGGTCAGCAGTTTTCACCTGATGGGTGCTCACTTCCTGTAAAGACAATTTAGGAATATGTGTCATACTTTTATGTATATCTTTCAGGGAACTGGGAGTTTGGTAATTCTGCGGTGTAGCTGGTTTATAGTCTAAATTGTTACCAGTTTCCCGGTCCAACAAGTATTCTTTGTTTCTACATGTTCAGATTTCCTGCTCATTAACTCTTGAGCCAGCATTTTGAGACTCAGGGGAGGCCTGGGAGACTAAAGCAAAAATCTTTCACTGCAGAGGACATGGGGGTTTGTACACGGTTTCAATCCCCCCTTTTCTTTGCTCTTCCTCAATCTTGAGGGGAGCAGGTTCAGGACAAGAAAGGGAATAAAGTTTTGGATAGAGAGGTTAATCATAAACTTGGGGGGTGGGAAGGGATAAATTGGAAATTTGAAATTTGCACCTCCTGGGGAGTGATGGAAATGTTAGCTATCTTGATTGTCGTGGTGGTTTTATAGGTGTATACATCTATCAAAATTCATCAAATTGTACATCTGAAATATGTGTTGTTTACTGTATAGGAATCATGCCATAATAAAAGTGTTAAAAAAAATAATAAACTTGGCAGAGGAATTCAGTTTTAGAGTGACTTGGTTTCAAGTTTAGTGTTTTTTCACCAACACCACATAGTCTCCTTGCCTTTACAGCAAAGTTATTTTCCATCCATGACTCTTTGACACAGGGGTGTTTGGTTAGAGGCTAGCATTTAGATCTGATGTCAGACTCCTGTCTGTGAATTATCATGTCAGTTGGACCTAGTCTACAGCCCCCTCAAAGGGGATGAACAGGATCTCTGAGCAGATTAGGCAGTTTGAGATACCACTTTCATGACTTTCGGCCCACTCTGAAGGAAGCCTCCGGTGAACTGGGAAATAGCTTTCTTCCTTCCAGGAGTCACTTCAAACACCAGCTCTCAAAGGTCTCAGACCCTTGACTGCCTGAAGGTCATGTGACCTTGAAGAAACCCAAGAGTGTCATTTGCCTAATTGACAGGAGGAGATCCTTTTAAGTTTGTGGGACTCTGTAGATGAAGGTCAGTCGTCTGATTTAACATTAGAACAAGAGCAAATTTCTGTGGTAGGCTTGACACTTTTAATAAGAAATTTGACATTTGATAGAGAGGTTGATGAGGACCTAGTTGGGATCTTAGTTGGTCAAAACAGCAATAACAATATGGTGGTTCTAGCAATGGTTTATGCTGGCTTGAAGCAGAAATGCTGGCTGCAGAATTCAGAGAGACCACATGTGAGTTAGTTTTCAGAAATTTCAGGAAAGAGGACTCCCCAAGATGCCAGGGATATGACTGGCACACTTTGGAGATAATTGAATTGGCTAGTATGTTTGTATTAAAAATAGCCGTTGGAGGGAAGAAAAGGCTCCCAAAGAGACCTTGACATTCTGGTAAGGGTATTTGCTCACACCACTCAACTTGACTCTGTATGTTTATATCATGTATGAATTTTTATTTAAAACAGGCATTGGTTACCTGTTGCTTATTCTTTTTAAACATTTCCTTTGCTAATTATCTCTACTCATCTTTCTCATATTCAGCCCAGATGACACTTTTTGTAAGAAGTGCTATCAAACAAAGATGTCCCCTTTCTATGTTCTCACAGTTACCTGCATGGAATACTATGGTGTAAATTTCTGTTTAACCCCCCAGTGCCCTGTTCCTGGCACATAGCCAACTTTAGTGAATATTAGTTGAATGGAAAAATGAATAAGTGAATTGAATGGATTGCACATAAATTTTTGTGATGGTTTGTAGAAGAAAAAATTTGCATCTGGTTGGGTGGAATATAGGATACTCCCTAAAGGATATATCATTCGAGATATTTTTCAAAAATATGTAGGACTTTATAAGGGAGAAAAGGCAAGAGGAATTCCAGACAAAGGAAACATCATAAGGAAACCACAGAGGCTGGAGAGGTAGAGTATAATTATGTAATGGCCAGTTCAGATTGGCTAGATCAGTGATTCTCAAACTTGAGGTGCATCAGGATCACCTGGAAGGCTTCTTAAAATCCAGGTTTCTGGGCTCCACCCTTAGAGTTTTTGATTCAGTAGTTCTGTGGTGCGGTCCAATAATGTGCATTTCTGACATGTTTTCTGGTGCTGCTAGTCCAAAGACCATACTTGGAGAACTACTGAGCTGGATAACAATATATTTAGAAGGAATGGTGGTAGACAAAGCTGGAAAGGTAGATTGGGGCTGCACTGTGGAAGGTCTTTAAGTGATAAATTGAGTATTTTGTTTGATTGATTTTGTTGGTGTGGGGGAACCATTGGAGATTCCTGAATGTTGAATTAATTTGATTAGAGCTATTGCCTTAAGAAAATGAAACTTCTAGTAACCTAAAGGGTGACTTGATGGAGGTGGGTAGTTGGGGGCTGGGAGGAGAGATTGGAGGCAGAAGACCAGGTAGGAGGTGACTTCAATAATCCATTCTATATTGTTGCAATTTACCTTTTAAAATGTTAATCATTTTGGATGGCAATCTTCTTAAAATATATTTCACACTCTCTGCTCTCCTACAGCGAGAATCCTGAACAAAATGCATGCTCTCGATGACTCCAAGTTATCATTCTGAACATCGATGATTGCACTGAGTTGTAACACAGTGTGCTCTCATGGGTATGGAGGTGGAAAGAGCTTTTTGCCCAATTCTAAATACCCTTAGAACTGCTGTGAATTTTTAGTTTTGTGTCTTCTATTGATAACATTTCTATCTCTCCCTTGGCAGCTCCTCTCTCCATTCTAATTGGCTGATTCTAATCTGCAATGTGCTGGAAAACCAGATATAATTGTGTGTAATGTAAGAGTAAATAGAGTGTGGGTGAAGCACTTTCTATGAATGAAGTCTATAAGCTTTGGGATGTGAACTCTGCAACATTTATTTGGTCTGCTTACAGGTCTCTCAAAGTTCTACCTATTTTATGGCTCCATTCCAGGTAAGTGAGATTGCCAGGAAGATAAGTAACGTGTTGTCAATGGGAGTATCATGTTATTTTTTTTTCCAAATAAGAATACTTGAAAGAACTTTTTATATGTCATAATTCTGTGTAAATTGAGTTCAGTAAAGGGGGAAATGGCATTTTATTTTTTATTTTATTTTATTTTATTTTTGGAAATAGCATTTTAAAAGACAAATGGATGATTTTCAGATTACTCTCTCCCCACCCCCAATATTCCCTACCCTGGTAGTCACTGAAATTACACTCTAGGCCACAAGTCATTTGTGATATTCCTCTTGAGAAGCCACCATAAAAGATGCAGAAAAGTTTCTAATGTTTGAGATGATAAAGAGTGCTTATTAAAGTGATAAGATAAACCATTTCTTTGATAGACTGTTGGGAGGTAGAAAGATAGGGGAGAATCCCATTTGGTAGCATATTGAGTCTCCAAACAGCCTGTCTCTTTCCAAAGGAAGTGAGTCCCGTGAAAAGTCTTCAGGCAACTGCATATGGGCCCTGTGGAGTTTATTAACTTGTTTTTCACCAAGGTATAAATGTTGTAGATCCAAATAACAGCAGTTGGGGGAGGGAAACGGAAGAGAGGATGCTAGACTGAAATATTTATCACCACAGTGACATTGTAAAGAACTTAGGCAACATTTACTTATAAGTTTGATTTCGTATATCATGTACATATATGAAATTGCTTATGAAGTCATCAAAT
>NC_045732.1:80863202-80905509 GCF_009834535.1 Camelus ferus | reverse complement strand
CCCTGGACGGGAAGCTCCAGTCCTGTGAAAACTTCGGTTGAGAAAATACCTTTGTCTCTATCAACTTTCATTTCAAACATGGAATTCCTATAAAATCATACTGGGGGCAGTTGGAAATTAAAAGCAATCAATTAGTTTCTTGTTTAGATAAAAAGCTCAGTTCTGATCTCTAACAAGGTCTTTTGGCATGGAGGAGAATTTTTGTACTGATATTACTTGCTTGCGCCTGATGTTCTACCCTCTGTCTCTTCCCCTGCTGTGTGTGAAGGAAAGGAGGTACCATAGGTAATGGGTATGTGCCGCCCCCAGGCGTTTGATTGTAAAGCACAGTCGAAGGCCTGAGCATCTTGCTGACTCAGTTGAATAGATGGAAAGCATGAAGATTCACCCTCATCAGCAGGTTAGAATTTGGCACCTTGAGTTTATGAGATTTAATATGCATATGAATAAGTAATAAGAAAATATATTTATCCCTAACAAACTTAAATATTTTTCCTTTCACAAAAATGCAATAAAGGCAAAATTAAAAGATGTATTTTATTTCCCCATAAGCACTAATGAACAAAGGCAAAGTGGTCCTGGACTAGGAATTGTAGCTCATAAGCCGCTTTTAAGGCCCTATCACCCATAACCCCTTAGCAGGCCAATTTCCTGTTGAAATCCATGGGGAATTCACTGACTTCTGGAGGAGAAGATCAAGTCCTGGAGAAACTACTGCTTGTAAATTCATTCACTTCCCTCTCCTCTTTTTATGGTACATATATTATGATGATCACTTGTTATTACTGCTAGAGCCCTTTAAGAGAAAATAGGCTGGCAGATGATAAAGGATGACCACGTCCAATGGTGAAGTTAGTGAGGTTATCCCAAAGGCCTTGCAGAAGTACAGAGCTAACCTGTGTACAGACTCATGAGATTCTGCCTTCATTTAAAAATATATCATACATTTACATGGGGAACAAAATATGAAAATAAGGGGGCAGAGCAGACATCAAGGGATTGAAAACTGTTTCACAGTATTATCTTGTCAGCTTTCCAGCATCCTCTGACTTATCAAGATCCAAACACTCACAGCTGGTGCATATTTTGATGCCAAATGACTGGCATGGCTGGAATTGGAAGTCACCACGTCTCCCTGTGTCAATTTAGTCTTCTCATTGTTGCATGTAAGTTCTGAACATAAGTTTGGATTTTAAAAGGAAAAAAAATTTTTGAGGCTTTTTGAGCTTAAGTCTGGGCCAAGTGGATGTATGACTGAGAAGTAAAGTGAAATGAAAATCCTGCTAAGTGCCTGCTTTAAAGTTATCAAACAGGGATGTGCCGAAGCTACTGGCAGAAGTTCAGGCTTTTGCAAACAAGGGCAGCCTACCAATCCAAGGGCCAAGGACAGCAAAAGAACTTCGTGCTTGCTCTCTCTCCATTTGGCCCACTTAGGCTTGGGTCACCCATTCTTATTGGGAATCATTCTCTGGGTGCTAATAACAATTTCCACCTAAAAAGAGCATGCCAGAATTTAGGGTTCTTAAGGGCCATTAGGAGAACAAGGGAGCAACTACAGCAATACCAGCCGTGGTTGAGCTAGATGGGGACAAGTGCAGAGGTGTTTCTGTGTGAGAAAAGGTGTTCTGAGTGTCTGTGATTCATGGAGTCAGTTTGAATAGTGCGGATGAAAACATAGAATGATTTGGGAGGTTTCCAGATCATATATGCATACATGTATATGTGTATGTGTGTACATATGTGCACTCAGGATGCCTGTGTTTATGAATGTGTTTATCTCATGACGTCCTGGATGACATCACCTTTTGGAGAGAAATATTTTTTCAGCTATCTTTGGGGTTTTGAAGGCTAAATCCCAGTCCAGTTTCTGAACCTCTCTAATGTGAGCAGAGCCAAAAGATCCTTGTGGTTGCTGGATTCTAGAGCTAGCTTCATCTCCATTGACCCTGAACATCTGGTGTGCTTGGTGGTGTTCTTGTTCCCCTTGTCCCCTCATACACTCGCCAAATCACAGCCTTCCCATTTCCACCACGTTAGTCTGTTTTCTCTGCCTGAGTTCATGTTTTGGTTTTGAGTTCCCCACTGGGACTAGGTTTGTTTTGAATACTTACCCACTGACTGGGTTCTTATACCTAGATTTCACTCTTTCCTGTATCAAGCCATGCATTTAAGAGTTCCTTTAAACTTAAGACATTGCTATAACAAACACCCTGCAGTTGGGTCAGTGCCCCCTTGCCCTGGTTTAACTTACTAGTTTTCTTTTGCCTGCTCCGTTGAACAGATTGAAGAAATCCCAGCATGCCATTCACCTGAGATTTTCTGTTTGATGACAGTCGACGTCTGAGAGTTTATAGTTTGACAAAAAAGAACATTTTGGGGCTAGAATGTTTTGAAATGTCAAGATGAATAAAAGTATTAAATAATCAGAAATCTTAGTGTGTTTTAGTAATATATAACTTAGTCACATATAATTCTGTTTTTTAAACAACTAATCACTAGTCCAATGTCTACTATCCCTAGTTCTGGCTCTGATTTAGTGAATAGGAGTATCGCTTCATATCAATTCCTCCATTTTATATACATTACCAACTTTATCGTAGTGTTCAAAAGAAATAGTTGTCACAAATATGCAAAAATGAGGTATAAATTTTAATTAAATCTGTAACACAGTTATAATCAATCAAAAAGAACAAGTAGGAAAAGGAAACATACTGGTTTTATGTAAACCAAAGTTTAGAATTTAAAGAATTTCTAAGTTGGCATTCTTCATAAATGTGCAGACCAGGGGGCGGGGAATTGAAAAGATGAAGGAGGAAGGGCTTAATTATGATGAATTATTTTATTATCATATAATACATTTCCCTATCATTTCTCTATTTTTCAGGGCTTTCATGTCTGTAAATATACCAAATGTGGTAATTTTATGGATATGCTGGGTTATAAATAAAACCTCGTAATGTTGCTCAATCAACAGAGTACTTTTTAAATCTGTAATTAATACTTAAATACTACTTGTATTTCCATTTCCCCAGATTTATCACTTGTTGACAATTAATTGTTAAAATCTTACAGTGGTACTTATATTTTCTAAATATCCAGAAGAAAGGGGGACTTTTCCAAAGCTGCCAGATTTGCTTCTTTGGAGTCCACTTAAACTTAGCAGAGGTCGTTCAAGCAGGCAAAGTAACTGGGTAACTCTGGAGCCCAGCAGCACACTTACCTATGCTTTATGCAGAACAGTTTTTTGTATATTTTATTTTATTTCTTAAAAATTTTTTAATTTTTATATAATTTTAAAAAGTTACACTCCATTTACGGTTCTCAAAAAATATTGGTTATATTCCCTGTGTTGTACAATACTCCCTTGTAGCCTATCTTACACCCAGTACTTTGACCCTCCCACTCCCCCACCCCTGTGTTGCCCCTCCCCTCCTTCCCACTGGTAACCGCTAGTTTATTCCCTGTATCTGTGAGTCTCCTTCTTTTTTTATTATATTCACTAGTTTGTTGCATTTTTTAGATTCCATATATAAGTGATATCATACAGTATTTGCCTTTCTCTGTCTGACTTACTTCACTCAGCATAATGCCCTCCAAGTCCATCCATATTGCTGCAAATGGCATTATTTCATTCTTTTTTATGGCTGAGTAGTATTCCATTGTGTATGTACCACATCTTCTTTATCCATTCATCTGTTAATGGACACTTAGTTTGCTTCCATGTCTTAGCAGTTGTAAATAACACTGCTCTGAACATTGCGATGCATGTATCTTTTTGAATTAGTGCTTTTGGGTTTTTTTGGGGTATATACCCAGGGATGGAATTACTGGATCATGTGATAGTTCTATTTTTAGTGTTTTGAGAAACTTCCATACTGTTTTCCATAGCGGCTGTATCAATTTACATTCCCACCAACAATCTACTAGGGTTCCCTTTTCTCCACATCCTAGCCAACATTTGTTATTTGTGGTCTTTTTGATGATGGCCTTTCTGACAGGTGTGAGGTGATGTCTCATTATGGTTTTGGTTTGTATTTCCCTGATGATTAGTGATGTTAAACGTCTTTTCGTGTGCCTGTTGGCCATCTTTGCAGAATAGTTTTTGTGCAGATTTTTCAATAAAACTCCTGCTCTGTGTGTATATATATTTACTTAAACTATTTGTATGGGTTGTAGATTAAGAGGAGCTAAAATTAAGATTAAGTGGAGCTAAAATATCAAGCTGAGACATATTCCTGAGCGTGGAATTGTACATGTGAGGGAACTAATCCACCACATGTGTGTTGGGCCCAATTAAATGCCAGACGAGGCTCAGGTATTTGCTCTCCTCCAGGTGCCAGGGGAGGAGAAGTTGTATAATAGGAACAGGAGGGCGTGGAGTGCATCCCATGGTGATAAAATGACATTTTACCATTTAGTGCTGAGGCCTGTTTGGGATACTCTTGTCTGAATTTTAATAAGCAGAAGGAATCCAGTTAGGCAATGTGTACTTATTCTGTTACAGGGCTTATAGGTGTAGTTTTAGCAATGGATTGAAAATCTAAATTTGTACTTATTATAGAAAACAAAATAAATTTGGCTGTTTTGAAATTCCAGGGACTACCTGACAGATAGGCACTGAGATATCTCATGTATTTTGAAAAGGATGCTGTCAGAACAAGATATATTAGGAAACGTATTTTGCCAAATAGTGAAGATTTAGGCTGGTTCAGAATCCCATTCATTGTTTAACTCCATATTTAGCATTTTCTAGTTCAGGATTTCTAGCAGTTGTGAAAGCTTGTTGGTAAGTCAACTTCCCAAGAAGCATTTCCTCTGTAGAAGGCAATGTACCAAAGTGGTTAGGAGCATGGATTCTGACACCAGACTAGCTGTGTCACCTGGAGTACATTTCTTAATCCCCTTTGTCTTGGTTCCTTATCTTTGAAAAGTGGTGACTTTAGAAACAACTAGCTCATTGGGTTATTAGGAGAATTGAATGAGTTAATATACATGAAGTCCTTGGAAAACACCTGGTACACAGGGAATAGTTTGAGCACTGTTCAAGCTTCTGGATCACTTGAGTTGAAGTATAATGCTGACATTTTGAGGCAATTTAAAAAAAAACCTATGTCATTTACAGATGCTTATCTATATGAATTATAATTTTCTGATACTAGGCAACCAAAGGCAGTCCGGAAACAAATTAGATATTGAGGCAAATATCACTTCAGTTCAGTTGACAACCATGACCCCAGATTTCGAAAGTTCATGTATATTCTGAAAGTTTTATTCTTGTCATTAACTGACTTAATAATAAATAAATAGTTGCACCTTTGAACTTGCACAACACAATTCTACTAATAAAAACAATCTGATGGATTAAAGTCCCATGTAAGATTATGTTTTAAAAAATCCCACTGATAAAAAGCTAAAAAGGTTTAAGCTTCAGTGATCTAAGGAAAATAGTGTCTTTTACTGTAATGATAAAGATGATAATAATATTGTTTGTACAAAGTAGTCTCACCTATGATCTCATTTGTTACAACAACTTGATAAAATAGGTAGGGTGGGAATTATCATTCCTATTTTAGTGATGAGAAAATTAAAGCTCAAAAAGTTACAATTACTTAGAGTCACATGGCTATTGTGGCCCAAAGCCAGGGTTCCACTCCAATTTGTGATTCCTCATTTAGCATTTTTTACCCTCCTTGCCTCACAGCTAGCTAACCTGCCTAAATGTTTCCATTCTGAAGCCAGGGACCGTTTTTCATGGGTGCCTCTGATGCTGTGATTCACCGGGAAGTGCACCTCTTTCCCTCTGTACATGAGGGAGATTCTTGCTGCACCTTGGATTCCTGATTATCCATTGCAGTGAATTGGGTGGTACTATGCTGGACTTGAATGGGAATGTGAGCCTAAGATGAGAAGTTAATTAGGCCTTTCGCTATCTAATGAGGTTTCACGTAATTTATCGCCAGTAGAGAGCACTATAAGATTAGAATTAATGGCAGCCCTGGCATGAAGAAGGGATTGTTTGTATCATGAATGTATTACAAAGGCAGAGTTAAAATGATTGATTTTAAGCAAGCATGATCTGCCCTTGTAATAGTAGATCATCTCTATCAGTCCAGTCTTTAGAGAGCAGTCATTCAAAACTTGCATTTAAATGTAATATCAATATTAAAAGAAATAAACATTGCTTGCTTGCTGAAGTTAAATGGAAGGGGTTTGATTCTGAATCAGAACCCAGGCTTGCCTGCTTTCTCTGGAATGCCTTGCTTCCGAACCACTGTTGGAGTGTTTGTGACATAGAGCTCCTTCTCTCTCCAGGTTCCTGTGTTGCATGTTGGACTTTACACATACAGAATAGGCTCTAACATCAGTTGGTTGAAAATATTACAGGGCTTCATTCCGATTGCCTTGATTTCTCTTGCTTGGGATTTGTGGCTGTTGGGTTTTCTTAAAACATTTCTCTGGTTGTAAATACAAAATCAAGATTCATTTCATAAGTAGCCTTCAGTGTATTCTTTGTATTCATATAGTTTAGAGACATGCAGTAAATGCAAATCAGTGCCCATAGTCGATGGACTGAAATACTGGCATTTAGTTGCAACCCTATTACAGTATTTTACTAGTCTAAACTCTCAGATGCATCACACAATGACTTTCGTGCTGCAGAAAGCTTTGAAATGGATCTGCCTTAAAGATAGATGCATTTACACTTCATATGTTTTCCATCATTTCTTTTTTTTACCATTTTGCCAGTTCCCCAAACTAGCCGTATTTAAACAAATTCTTCCCCCACAGCCATTTTGTTCTCTGATTTCACCCTGCCGTGAAGTCTCAATGTGAAATTGGCGATAGCATGATTGATCATTTAGCTGACAGCATAATCATGAGCACGGGGTAGAAACTTATCTTCCCATCCAGTAAGAGGAGAAGCTGGAATGCAGAGGTATTAAAATACAAATATCTCAAACCAAAACAGAGGTAACATGAGAGCTTTAATGTTTGAATAAATCTTTTCCCCCTCTGATAAATGTACTTTCCTTTTCAATTTTATTTCAGTACTCAGGTTTTCTTATAGTCTATTTATTGAAAAACGTTCTCTCCCTTTACCGACTCCCCCCCCCCATCACAGCAGTAAAAGAGTGCCTCCCTTTTGCAGAATGAGCCTGTGAATGCTGTCTCCTCTGAGTCCTTAGTGACTTGTTTGCCCAAATGAGGAAGGAGCACGTCTGGAGTAATACTACATGTTGGATGAGCCCCATTCAGAAAACAATCACAGCCAGGTTTTTGTTCATACAGGTGCCATTAGGTGGACTTACTGTCACAGTCAGAGGTTAGCTAGCTAGCCAGGTGCACTGCACATGGAAGTGAGGATTTTGCATTTTAAAAAGTGCGAAGAAGCTAACTGCTGGCATGAAAATCAGGTCCCCCAAACATAGATTTTATTGTTTTATTTTCCCAAAGGGGCTCTATCTGCACTTCCCACAGTATACTGGGCCTCTGTGCCTATTGTTGCTATGGAGTACCAAGTCCGTTAACAAAGATTTTTATGGCCTCCAACAGGGCTTTCAATTGAGGATTGTTGTTTTTAATGTTGCCTTTCTTGTAAGGATTGGCATTTTAAGGCTACTGTGAAAGTTAATTTACTGACAGTGATAGATAGCATCTATTGCAAACAGAGTACATTTATCTAGAAAATGATGGTGTGAACATCCACATATCAGAAGAATGTAAGATGAAAAGTTTCAAATTATTTATGTTAAACACCCAGTGATACAATGGATATGAATGCCCTTTATACCCTCTAGAGTGCCCCCACAGCCAGCTAGTCGTTTTACAATGATTTTTCAAACCTTATACATTTGAATTCATTATTTGGGGCTGACAATTTTATGTATAAATGAGTGCCTCTGAAGCGAAGGTGTGATCAGAGGTTAACTGGTAAGATGAAATGGCAAATGCTAGGCACTTGCATTCAGCCTGTGTGAAGAAAGAGGGTAAGGAAATCCGGAAAATATCGAGAGGTTTTCTATAAGGTACAGAACTCTTGCTCTTTCCAGCCTTTTCTAATTCGCTTTTCCTCTTGTCCAAATCATTCAACAGTTGCTTATTATTTTTGCTTTATATTTGACTTATTGCCTCGTTTTCATAGAGAGCTTATAAATGAAGAATAAAAAGCATGAGCAGAGAAATTTACCAGAAGCTTCCATCATTGAACAGAAGCTCTCAGATTTGGGGTGTGGTTCACTTGTGTTTTTATGTAATTTTTGCTCTCTTTGCAGGCCAGCCTCATTCCCCTGAGGACTTGTGGTTGCTGGTTTTCTAAGTAATTTCTTATTTCAGGTTCCAGCAATACACATGAGTGCGGCCTGAAAAAATCCTTCTTGTGCCTTATCCTCTAACAGACACCTCAGACTCCTGGGCACCAGGAGCAGTAGATGGGCCTTGAGACAGCTCAACTTTTTTCTTGTCTGGAAGATCTTACATTACACAATGATAGGAAAGTGAAGATTTGGAGCCAGAACACGACATATGGATCTCCAAACATCATGTGATCTTCTCTGTATAGTACCTAGCATGGAATTTGGCATTACACACCTTGGACCAGTTCCAATGGTATTCAGTTACTGGTAGTGCTAGAAACAATTCAGGGAATCGTGAACTTGCCATGACCAAGCAGTTCTGTGGCTTTGACCCGAAGGATGGTAAAACAGTGGGACTTCAATGTATTATATAGATAGAAAGAATGCTGGAAAAATGTATATGGAAGTGTAGGGAATGATCTTGCCTGTCTCCTTCTCTCCCCTCCATGGGGTTTAAACACATTCTTTTATTTAGTCCTTTGCATTTGTAGACTAGTGTTTATGTTTATTTCAATGACTCTATGACTCTTAACATCCCCTCAAAGTTGACTTCAGGAAGAATCTGTTACATCATTCTGCCATCACAGGCAGGGCCACATAGTAGATCCTCAGTAAGTTTTCATTTTAGTAATGAATGAATGCATCTGTCAAGATGAAAATAAAGATTTCTAAATTAGATTCATTTTGTTTGTCTTTCTCTTTTGGTACCACTAAATTACTTGTGGTCTTTGAAAGATCAGTCTTATGCAATATTATAGCTATTTCTAATTTTCAATGATTCACCTCCTATATTAACTGAGAAAATGTTTATGAAGGGCTTGGCACAGATCTTGACACATGGAGGCAGGCACTGTTAGAATGAAAGTTTGTTGAAAATCATGTGACTTCTACTAGTAGGTTCAGTTGCACTAAAGAAAATGAAAAAAAAAAATAAAAGGTTCCTGATTATGGCATCTCTGAGTTGTAATGCAAACAAAGGAATTGCAGGGATACAGATTAGCCTTATACCATATAGAAAAAAAGATGAAAGGGAAGAAAATCCATGAAGAGGAAGAAAGGGAAGAAAAATTGTTTCAACTTCCTATGAATTATAATTTCACCTTGTTTTGGACAAAAATAAATATCATCCATTGTAATTTTTTGACATTTAAAAAATGTGATAAAATAACCTAACATAGAATTTACCCTTTTAACCATTTTAAAGTGTGCAATTCAGCAGTATTTAGTAAATTCACAGTGTTATACAATGATCACCACTATCTGGTTCCAGAACAGTTTTATTACTGCAAAAGGAAACCCCACACCCATGAAGCAGTCACTCTCCTTTTTCCCTTCTCAGTCCCTAGGAACCACTAATCTGCTTTCTGTCTCAGTGGATTTGCTTATTGTGAATATTCGATATAAGTGGAATTAGACAATATGAGAAATGTTGGAGATGGGTATATACAGGAGTGGAATTGCTGGGGTCATATGCTGACTCTGTGAGAAGCTTATTGAGGAACCACCGTCGTGTTTTCCACAGCAGCTGAATCATTTTGCATTCTCACCAGCAATATATGAGGGTTCCAAATCCTCCGCATCCTCATCCACACTTAGTATTTTCCATTTTTTAAATTGTAGCCATCCTAATGCATGTAAATTCTTTTTCACACTAAATGTTCTCTCATGCCCCTACACTGGAAGTGTGTGGTATTGTATAGGGCATACACAAGCCAGTACAGTTGGTCCTCCGTATCTTCAGGCTTTACATCCTCAGATTCAACCAAATGTGCATTGAAAATATTTTTAAAAATTCCAGAAAGTTCCAAAAATCAAAACTTGAATTTGCTGTGCTCTGGCAACTATTTACATAGCATTTACATTGTATTTACAACTATTTACATAGCATTTGCATTGTATTAGGTATTATAAGGAATCTAGAGAGGATTTAAAGTATATGAGAGGATGTGCGTAGGTTATATGCAAATAGTATGCCATTTTATATACACGGGACTTGAGCATGATGGATTTTGTTATCCTCAGGGGTCCTGGAACCAATCACCCCCACGGATACCAAGGATGACACTATACGTCATCAGTGCTGTCTGAGGGCCAAGTGGTGAGAGAAGTACTGTTTGGCTTTCACACCTCTACATCCGCACTGTGTATCCTTCCTTTAACCACCTTCATTGGTGACTCTGCCCTTCTTTTTTCAGGTACTTAGTGTCTGCATTGGTCAAGGTCTGACATACATCAAGAGACTTGTACAGCATTTCACTCCTTATGGGGGTGTTTAATTTTAATGGGCCAACTAAACTTCTGCAAGTTCCCACATTAGTCAGTACGCATGTTTTTTAGGAGTAGACAGTGGGCTTGCTATAAGTGTCTGTCATACACAGTGGTCATGAGCTCATACTCTGTTGGCTGGATGAACAAGTGACACCCAATGTGAACAAGGCTCACACCATAAAGCATGTGGAATGGAGTCTGTTGGTCAGCTGTGAGGAGAGCAGCCAGGCATTCATTTAATAAGAATTGGCCAGATGCTTACTTTGTGCCAGGGCAAGGCTCTGCTGGTTGAATTTGCGCTGGCTCCTGCCCTCGAGAAGCTTGTGTTCGAGTTGCTCTTACAAGCAGTAGGGCTGATGTTTTGCTGATCCACCTTACGCTCTGATAGGACTGCCTTGTGACTTGTGGAGAACACGCATTCAGTGGCTGGCCAGGCTGACAAATATAGCCTGTGCCCCTAAAAAAAGCAAAATGAACTCAGCAATACTGGGGACCTGTGGCTCATACGCCAAGGCTTTGACCCCCACTTCTTACAGCCTAGACTGCACTGTCCACTGCAGTAACCGTATGTGGCCTTTGTGCGTGTGAAATATGGATAGTGCAAATGAGGAACTGAATTTTGATTTATAATTAATTTAAAAGTTTTCCATTATACAATACAGTGTTATCAACTATAGCCACCATGTTTTGCATTAGATCCTCAGACCTCATGCATCTTATAGCTGAAAGTGTACCCTTTGACTAACCTCTTCCCATTTCTCCCACCCACCACCTCCTGACAATTACTTTTCTGCTCTCTGTTTCTCTGAGTTTGACTTTTTATTTAGATTCCACATATAAGTGATTCCACACTATATTTGTCTTTGTCTCTCTGGCTTATTTCACTTAGCATAATGCCCTCAGGGATCCATCCATGTTGTCACAAATGGCAGGATATCTCTGTTTCTCAGGGCAGAATAATATTCCATTATATATTTACCACATCTTCTTTATCCAGTCATCCGCTGATGGACACTTAGGTTGTTTCCATATCTTGGCAATTGTGAATAATGCTACAATGAACATGGGAGTGCAGATATCTCTTTAGTATCCTGTTCTCATTTCCATGTAAATAATTGTGATTAATTTAAATTTTAAGCTGATATTTGATTCAATAAGTGGAAAACTTTTAAGTATACTTGGAACAAGCTGGATATGTGAATCTCCTGTATCAATTGTAAATGTTATGAAATCTAAATATACATCAAATATTGCTGATGAACATCTAGCATTTGAATTGGGGTGTGTTGTAAAAATACACACTAGGTTTCAGAGACTTAGTATGAAAAAAGAATGGAAATGATCTCCTTAATAATTTTTATATAGACTGCATTTGAAATGAAAATATTTGGAACATACAGAGTTAAAGAAAAAAAAAACAAAAGGAATTTATTCTGTTTCTTTTTACTTAAAAAATGTGGCTACTAGAAGATTTAAAATTACTTCTGTGACTCACATTGAGTTTCTACTGGATACTACTGCTCTAGAAGAACATTAGGGTCATCTAATCCTATTTAAATGCAAGTATATTTGCAGTAAAACTCCCCTGTGGAATTCCACCTTCCAGCATAACATCCAAGGATACTATCACCTTACCAAAGTTCTCTAGGCTGACTTCAGGCAAAATGACAAATAAGTAAAGCTACATCTGGGACTTTCTCAGAGCCGTCTCTCTAAATGCATCCTCTCCCATTCAGTCCATGCCCAGGCTCACTTATGAGTCCAGTGCACTCAAATCATGCTCCCCCAGGCTTTACTTGGGTGACATAGTCATCTAATAGAATAATTCACACTAAAATGATCTTAGTGGAATGTATGGTTCCTCACATGGATATTTGCATTTTAAAATGTGTTGCCATGCAGTGACCTCTAAATCTAAGACATACTCTACCGAGGGGACCTTCCTAATTCAATTTCCTAGTTATAATCAAGATAATCAAAAATCCCAGGTCTTCCTCAAGATTCTCTTGCTGTCCCCACCTACTGCCCTATGAGTAAGTAGCCATTGGTAGATAAATGATCCTTTGCTTTAGATAAATTTATCTTTTCCATATTGATAAGTGGGATATTTATGGCTAATCAGAGGCAAGATGTGAAACAAATTAATGTGCCTTTAATTTTGTTCTTTGTTCTCGAAATGATAGCAATGAGCAGTTTCCCTTTCATAGGACTGCCAGCTCCTCTAGGGTTGGCTGTCTGGAACTGAAAATACCAAATAAGTATTTAGTCATTTCATTTGACTTTATTTTATTATGAGCTCATTTCTAAAATAAATACATCTAATCTTAGTGGAGCAGAATCTGTCAGCATGAAGAATTCAGGGGCAGGTGATGGTCCATTCCTTACTCTTTCCAAGGTGATTCATGGCTGGAAGAAGTGGATGACTATTTAAACTATAACCTACAGCATGGACTTGGTCTCCATATTTTATTAAGGAATATTCAATATATGATCATAGAGATGACAAAATGAATAGCATTCCTCCCAATGTAAGGGGAAATGTGTAATCTAATCATGTATGTGAATTTCTCTTATTTCCTTAAAATTCTTTCTTTGGATGGAAGACTGATCTTTTGTATTTTTCTCTGAGAGTTGACAGAGAATGAAAGAGTTTATGTTTCTCTTCTTTGGGCTGTAATGGAGGGACCCCTTTGAACTGGAAAGGGAGCAACAGTCTTAAGACTTTGTGGTTATATTGTACCTGTGAAGAATACAAGACTGTGATTGTGGAGTACCCCGGGAGTGTTTATTTTACTACCCCATTGCGAGTGGAGAACTTGAGACAGAATAGGGTTAAACAGTTTCCCAGTGTTCCACAGTAAATTGGCAGTTGAATTGGGATTAGAATCTAGGTCTCCAAACCTTGGGGACTTCTCCATTAGCTCAGATCATGTACGGCTCAGCAGTTTCTTTCACAAGATCCTCCTGACATGACACATGCCATCAGTCTTATTTTATAACAGATGTTTTGAGGGTGGAGCAGATGGTCTCTTCCCTTCACCCTCCCAGCCCTTGACTCTAGAGAGTCAGATCATGTCAGAGATGGCACTCACAGCCCTCCTTCCCCAGAGGTCCACCTCCCCTTCTGCTCATCGTTTTTTATGTGCTCATCTTTCCCATGCTCAGAAAAATGCAATTCTTACTGTCCCTTTTTCTTCTGAGGCTGTGTACTTTCCCTTGAAGCTTTTTCTGTCACTTGTGTTCTTGGCTTGACTCCTCTTGAATTTCCATAGTCTAGTCAGTGGGAAGATCACTGACCTCTGAGACATTGGGCTCCACAGTCACATCTATCATGGCTCTTGACGTAATGGGTAACATGTGACAGGTTGCTTTCTACCTTTATGTCATGTACATTTTGGACTAACTTTGGTTCCCTGGAGGATCCCTATGGATACCACTTGGGGAGGCCGTGTCCTCAAGTACTTTGAAGTTCAGAGAAAAAGAACAAGGCTTCACCTACAAGTTCCTGATGATCCACTGGCTGTTTCAGCCCCGTTTACACATGGCTTACTCCCTGCAGTGCCACTTTTGTTTTTGAATATAATTCTTTCTGCATTATTCTTACTGAACATCTTAGAATGACCTACTGCCATTCATTTCTTTTCTTTGTTGCTAACCAGTGAGCCTTTGTCTTGAGAGAACCCAGTATGAGGTGTGTGTGTGTGTGTATGTGTGTGTGTGTGCATGTGCATGTGCCTTCATGCTCATGTGTTCATGAATTTCTACTCATTCCAGGGGATTGTGTTTAATTGTGGAAATATTGATGCTGGAGATGCCTTTAATGTCCATCTTGATACTCACAAGCTGTGTGACTTTGGGAAGGTCACTTTATTTCTTGATCCTATCTAGACACTTAGGACATTGCTGCTCTTGTGGGGAAGCAATAGAAGAAACAAGTTGTGTTAGGAAACCATGAAAGGCCAAGAGTGGAGAGAAGGTTCCTCACTAGTGAGCTATTGTACGCAGTAAGGAACTCTTGCCTACTCCCCATCCCTCTGCCTCAGAGTGGGCAGTTCTGAGTAGATTGAGAGGCTAGGTTACATGTGAACTTGTTCTATTCTGAAAAATTCTCTTAGAGAAACTAGTCAGCTCTTCTTTCAATACTACAGACATACACTCTCATTTACATTTTAATGCAAGAAATGGTTGGAAAGGATGGCTCTTTGCCTCTGACCATAACCAGAGTCATTCTGTTTTTTTTAAAATTTTGCTGTTATTACAAACAAAACAACCTTATAATTAATCCCAGTGTACTTTCCTGTATTGGGTTGAGCGGATATAATCAGAATGGGGATGTAGAATTATAAACGGAAAGATTCTCATTTTCCTGGTGGGTCTGTCACAAAGCCCTCCTGTGCCCTTTTGTCTTAACATATTGCAGTACTTTTATCTGCACCAAGTAATGGGCCTTTTTTCTACCCTCTTCTGTCCTAACTTGGTATTCAGTTGCCTGTCAGTCTCTGCTTATCTCTGAGGAAGTACAGAATACAGATGGAAAGCACTGATTCTCCTTGGACATAACCTTGAAGTTGGACCCTAGAGGGTCCTAGGAATTTTCCAATTATTTATTCTAGTGTTAACATGTTTTATGATCTCCCTGGGCTATTCTCCGCTCATACTAACTCTGGCTAGGAGATTGGATTAAGTGACCTCTCATTAAGGAATACCATTGCCCTTCATTTTTTAATTTGGCTGCTAGCCAATATCTGTTCCTTTCTACCTTTGGGTCTGAAGTGTGTCACCTTTGGGTCTGAAACAGACTCTGGGATTATTTCAAGTCAGAAAGGTTTATTTAAAACAATTAAAGGGATCAATCATTTTAAAAGACTTCATATTATTTGGTCATCACTTCATCCTCTTTTGAAAATCTTTTTTAAAAATCCTGGTTTAATTGTTGGAATGTTGGCTCTTCTAAATGTACAGCCACCTTGAAATATACTGATTTTTGTACGATCTTAGAACTAGAGGAAATTTCATGAGCTCATCGAATCCAGATTCTGCTTTTAAAGCCTCTCCCTAAATTCTCCATGATTGATGACTGCTTTCAGACGGTGGACAATTCTATAATAACATTTGATAGCATATTCCAATGTCTGGACAGTTGAGGAGTGGAGACTCCGAAGATCTCATTGTGTTGTGGAAATTAAATGAGATTCTTGCTCTCCTGATTTATTTGAGTTAACAAAATACCAGCTATTATTCTACTCACAGAGCCTCCAATGTGAGGGTTGTGACATCTACCACCAGAGTTGATTCAGCTGCTTTAGCAGACTAAGAGGCTGTCCCCTTCCTCCCTCAGTGCTCTGGGTTGAGCCAAAGAGGACAACCTTTCTAGATATGTACAATGTCATGGTAACTGGTAGCAACACCAAGCATCAGCCTGTGAGCTTGAGTTCACAAGAGTCTTAGTATCCTACGTTAGAATATGCAAGTCTTTTGGGCTCTCATAAGCACCAACAGGGCTGCATAATGACACTGTCCTGCCAACATTGACTCTTGTGGAGTGCATTTTGTGCACAGTTTTCTAATGATGCTCCAGGGACTTTCTACTCCATTAGTTCCTTTGGTACCTTCTAATATATTTACTGACTTAGGGCATGCCTCAGTGCTCCTGGAAAGAAGGGTTAGAATTGGTTTCCATTTGCTAGGCTGCTTGGTGGGCAGTTGACTACCCCAGAACATTTTCCTTTTGGTCCTTTGTTAATTTCCACCTCTCAATTTTCTGTGTGAGTGTCACTATAAGAAGAAAACTTAAGTGAGCTTTTCCAATTCTGAGGGTGTAGTGGAAACAAGGATGTGGCTGTCTCAAAGTTGGCCTTGAATCCCTACCTTGGTGCCTATCTATCTCTCAAGCCCCTTCTCTCTTCACTTTTGCACCAGGGATATTCCCATTAAAAGCCCTCATACCTGTTGTTTTCCTATTCCTAGTTTTTGAAGTGCTTTCCTCTTTTATTACTTGACAGTCTCATTTGCCTGGCTAGCTCCACAATCCCGACTTAAATGTCACCTCCTCAAGGGTGCCTTTCTTAACCCCAGAGATTATGTCAGGCCTTGCTGGACCATATACTCCCTGGGACGACTTGTCTAAGAGGGCACTTACACCTTTACTTGCATCATTACTTCAAATGTTGAGGAACAGAGAGCAGCAAAACTTCCCCCAAAGGCGGATGCTGGGCTGGGCAAAGGGACCTGCTCTTTTGTAGCTCATGCTATTCATGTGTACTTCTGAAAGGTTCTTGGGTCACTCAAACCCAGTGTTCAATCTGTGAATGCCAACAGTCTTTGAAGTTCTGCTGAGTGATCTTAATCTTGATGACATGTTGAGGAACCTTTGATCCATTTTGTATCAAGTTAAATCAGTGATTGTATATCCAACACCCATGAGCAGTTCTGTGCTAGGTGCCTTGAAGTAAAAACAGATGTAGAAGACATAGGCCCTACCTTGTGCGCTGCCTGTATTAGCTTGTGATCTGGTTAAGATGACACAAAGAACACCCTCAAAAATTAATGACTCCCCCTACCCACTATGATAGGTTATTTACTTTCATAGCACTTTGAGCTTTTCATTCATAACACTCTTTTAGTTTGCTACTATGGTAAGCAGAATTCTAAGGTGGTCCCTGTAATCCCCACCTTTGGTGATCAGACCTTTCTATAATTCTCTCTCTTTGAACATGGTCATGACTTATGACTTGCTTCTAACCAATAGAATACAGCAAAAGAGACAAGATGTCTGTGATGACATATCCATGATTGCATAATCTAACCTGTCTTGTTTGTCTCTCTCTGTTGCTGGCTTTGAAGAACCAAGCTACCATGAATCCTATGGCCAGCTGCAAAGAAATTAATTTTGTCAACAACCTGAGGGGACTTGAAAGTAGATCCTTCCTCAGTGGAGCTTTTAGATGAGATCCCAGCCCTGTCAGCACCTTGGTTGCAATCCTGTGAGAGACCCTGAGCAAAGGACCAGGGAAGCTATGCCTAGACTCCTGACCCTGAGAAACTGGGAGATAAGTGTGTGTTGTTTTAAGCCTCTAAGTTTGTAGTAAATTGTTACACAGCATAGAAAACTAATACTGCTATTGAATAATTAGTTGCATAATTACAGTCAAATGTTTATCTCACATTTCACAAGTCCCTTGTGGGAAGGAAACATGTCTCTCTCTCACTGCTGTATTCTCCATGCATATTACAAAGCCAGGCAGAGTTACCACTAAGTAAATACTGGTTAAATGAATAAATTTATGAAAATATGAACAAGTGAATTGGAATGTCTAGCTCGGTTCTGGGCACCACACATGGAGACACACTTAGCCAATTTTAACATCTTCAGTGGAAAGTTGGAAGATGTTGGATGTAAGAAGAGTATGTGCATGGTGCTGGCAGTGGGGTTCACAATTATAGCTGCCCCTTTGGGATTATTCTGTGAGGTGGTAGTAAATTCCATGTCACTTGCAGTACTTAATCAGAGAAGGGCAACCACTTTTTAAGGATGTTTTAAAGGGGACAACTTTAAGTGACTTATAGTCCAGTTGGGGAAGAAGACATATATGGAAAGAAGATAAATATCAACAAGACATTATACTGAATGTCATATGATATGCAGACAACAAATCAAATCTGAAGGACTTTAGAGGCCAATGTGGCCCTCAAGACTGTGCAATTAAACAATAGTTTGTGGAAGAGACTGTGTTTGAAAGAAGAGTAAGCCTTGATCGAATATGTGAATTCAATGGGTTTGAGGGGGAATTTCATGCAAGAGTGATAGCGTGGGCAAAAGGGCAAAGGCGAGCACTGCGATCCACAAATTGCTAGGTCTACCCAGCCACATCTTGTCTAACAGCCTTATAGGCTGCATTCTCACCCCTGGTTACCAAGTCTTTCTGCAGATCCTAGGCCCATGTGCCTCCTGTCTTTCCATTCAGATGCCCCAGCTTCTCTCTGAGCCTAAAAGTACATAGACTTCCAGAACCTATTGGTAGATACATGGGCTTCTCTTTCAATTATGAATGAGATTATGTCACTTCAGCTGAAAACACGGAGAGTCATTAGTCAAGTGCTTTTCCAGCCTTAACAGTGATCAGTGTGAAATTTGAACACATGTCTTAGCTTCTCGATTTTTTAAAAATTTCTGCTACAAATAATAATTCTTGATTTCTCATTGAAACTCGGGGTGCCGGGTATTAACTAAAGAGAAATAGCAGTAACTGGCCTAATCTGACTTTATTACCAAAGATGTCACCAACAAAAATAATTCCTAGACCTTCATTCTCATCTACCATAGTGGGTTCTTCGGAGAGCTGGGATGCCAGGGAGGGAACTGATGCAGGCTGGTGATGAAGTATTCTTTTCAGATGGAAAAAAGAGTTCTCCCTATTTCAGAATAATTTCTTGCCTTTTAACATTGGGTTAGTTACTGATTTATGGAGAAGCTTTTGACAACACCGAGACCTAGAATTCTCTTCACAGCATGGTTACCAGCAGCCTGAACTTTTTCTCTACCCTACTTCTGGGAACTTTGACCTCCAAAGGACCATCCCCATAGTTCTCCAAAGAGAAACACATATTTCATTCTATGCTGCCAGAACATTTTAAAGGTAAATAGTGTAATTTAAGATCACCTGTCTGGGAAAATACCTATTTGAGTAACACCCAAATCTTTCTTAATGTATAGTGTTTCTCACTGATTTGAAATTTGGAACTGTCTTTTCTTGTGTGGGTGATGGGGGGCTGTGTCTAGGACGCTAGATGAATGGTCTTTGTTCAAAAACTTAGTCCATATTAACTTTGGTTCTCACCCTAACTTAGTCAAGTTCATGATTTAGTTTTTACTGGTTTTTATATTTGTATCCCTGAAGTCAAGCACCCTTTGTACTATCTTAACTTAGATGTGGTGGATTGCCTGAATGTATCATGAGCTAATTTAAAAAAAATTCCAATTGAGGATCAGTACATAAACATAGGGATACTACCACTAAAGATAAATAGTCTGTGTGAACACTACAGAACAAAAAAGATGAGTCTAGGTGTGCCAAGAATAAGAAGACAAGAAGGCAGCCTGTTGTTTGAGTGAAACTAAGTAAGTTTGATCTGGCAGCACTTAGACTAGAAGATACATGTCCCCCTGCTAGGTCAAGCATGATTCTTCAATGATGAAACACCATTTTCTATCATTATTCTATTCTAATGTTATTGTCTTATATTATTCATTATACTATTCTAACATTATTCTATCTCCAGCATCTACCACACTACCTCGAACATAATAGGGGGCTCAGTAAATACTCAAAGAAATAATGCATGAGTCAGTCTTTCAATTTATTTGTAGCCCTGGCGGTGACTTTAACTTCAGTCTTGAAAATACTTTAGATCAAAAGGATTCTTATTTCAGGAAGTGATGACTCAAATATCTTTGAATCTATAACTAAAAGTGATTGGCCCGTAATAGGTGCTCAATAAATATTTTCCAAATGCAGCTTTTAGTAAAGATTCTTGTTGTTGCTCTTCAACTTCCAGGCTAACCCTCTCCCCATTTTATTCATTTATTTGCATGAACCTTTGTGGAAAGATCAAATGATCTTATATCCAAAGTGAGAAAGTCTCTGAATGCATTTGGTATAGTGTATTATGGATTGGATTGGCACTACCAATCCAGTGACAAAATTAGAGTACACATACAAATTATACAGAATTAAAATTGGGTGTGGGCCAGAGTGCTGATGAGTTAAAAATAATAGTGGTGGCCAAAAGAAAAGAAGTGAGTGGGGAAATATTCTCTTTGTTGGGAAATATTGGTAGTATAAATAGCATTTCATGAAAGAGAATCTTATCCTTCAAGATGCTCTTTACACATTCACCTGTGCTTAGAATGTAGATGAATGGACAATGGTGAGTGTCACTCATGGGTGATTTGAACTTGCATTCGCATCATGCCAGGGGCTTTGTAACAGGAAAGTAATTGCAAAAAGTCAACGTCCTTTGTTAGACGAAGTATAGGAAATAAAAGTTCTTAGTTCTAATGGTAATGGGGTAGGAGGGATAGTCTTGGATTTTCTTGTGGTATTTGTGCTGAGAAGGCAGTGGCCACTTTCACTCCCCTCGTACTTACTGAAAAATAGTACCGGCTGTTGATCTAGAGCAGTTTTTCTTAAAGTGCAGTCTTGCATTGGAACCACCTGTAAGCATGTTAAAAATGCAGATCCTTTGACACAACATTGTAAAATGATTATAAATCAATAAAAAAATGTTAAAAAAAAATGCAGATCCCGTTAGAGAACTAGAGAAATGCAGTTAAAATCACAAAGAGATACCACCTCACACCCATTAGGATGGCCACTATTTTTAAAAAGTCAGAAAATAACAAGTCTTGGCAAGCATATGGAGAAATTGGAACTCTTGTGCGCTGCTGGTGGAAATGTACCATGATACAGCTGCTATATGGTTCCTCAGACAATTAAAAAAGCTATCATATGATCCAGAAATCCCACTTCTGTGTATATATTCAAAATAATTCAAAGTAGGATCATAAAGAAATATTTCCACATCCATGTTCATAGAAGCATTATTCACAATATCCAGGAGGTGGAAGCAACCCAAGTGTCCATCAACCAATGAATGGATAAATAAAATGTGATATATACACAATGAAATATTATTTAGCCTTAAAAATGAAGGAAATTCTGACACATCCTACATCCTGGCTAGACCTTAAGGACATAATGCTAAGGGAAATAAGCCAGTCACAAAAACACAAATGCTTTATGACTCAACTTATAATAGATATCTAAAATAGTCAAATTCGTAAAAAAAGGAAGTAGAATAGAGATTGTCAGAGGCTAGGGAGACAGGGAAATGGAGTTGTTGTTCAATGGGTAGAGAGTTCTGGAGATCTGTTACACAACAAAGTGAATATACTTCGCACTACTGCACTGTGCACTTAAAGAAATAGTTAAGATGGTAAATATTATGTTGTGTTTTTTTAAAACCACAGTTAAAATTTAAAAAAGAAGATCCCAGAACCCTATTGCCAGCCTGCTAACCTGAATTTCTGGGGCAGTGGCACTGGGAATGTGCATTTAAACAAGCTCCCTGTTGATTTTCAGGGACACACCAATATCTGAGGAGAGCTAAGCTTGGCCTTTGCAATTCACAGAGTCCTTTTTGCCTGCATTTTCTCATTTAATACACCAACTCTGTAGGTGGGTATTGTTGTAATCACTGTTTTGCCAATAAGGAAACTGAGGTTCAAAGAAACTAAGTGAATTGCCTCAGGTCATAGAGCTAATAATTAGTGGAGCCAGGATTCAAATCCAACTTCATCTGGCATCACTCTCATCTTCTTCCCATGTGTATGGGAACTTTTTATGCCTGCATGCCTCAGTTTTACTTGGAACATAAAAGTGAGACTTTATCTGCCTTCATGTGTCTGACAAAATAGTGAGTGTCTCTTAGCAGTTTTTATTTGACCTCTTGTGGTTGCTCACATTAGCATTTTTGGAGGATGCTCATTCTTACTTATTACTAACTGACTGTCACCCACTCTGATGCCCAGGTGTTATTTGATTGTACCTGAGTTTTTCTTCTATTTGGATTGATCCTCTCCATTTGGAATCACTCCATGTATGTACCTTGTGTGGTTCCCTATGTAGGTTCATCTAAGGTTTCCTGTATTTTTTTCCCTCTACCTTTTGGTTATAACTTTCAATTCTGTTGATATCTCTCACAAGTAGTTTATTGAATTAATTAATGTCAGTATTCTACTCACAAATCTTTACTGGCTCCTGAGTAAAATTCTACCAAATTGACTATTACTTGATATGTCCAAATTCCTTAACCTGGCACGTGGGACCTCTATAACCTGCCTTCAAAACACTTTTCTAGTCTTTTCTTTTCCACATGCCCAATATTACCTCTAATTGGATCTGGAATATTTGTCATTTCGTGAATAGGCACTGGATTTTCCTACCTTCCTGCTTTTACTCCCAGCATCCCCAGTCTTCAGAATGCCTCTTCCAACCATATTTACCCATCTTTAGAAATCTGGCCCAATTCTGTTTTCTCTGTGACTTTCTTTGCATTTGACCTCATCTTTCAGTAATCCCTCATCCCATTTATTTTTATTGCATTTAATTTATTCTATGCATAAGATACTTATCAATTGCCTTGTGTTACTGCAATTTACATGTGTGCCCAATTCCCTCTATTAGATTATAAGGACTTCACGACACAGACCCTGACCTTATAGCCCTTAGTTTAACAGCATTACTTTTGAACCTAATATGTGTCACCCACTCTGCCAGGCACAAGGGCCATTGAGATGAAAAACACTTTCTGCTCTCATTAGGTTCAGAACCTAAAAGAAGAGACAGAGAAGTAAACAATTTTATATCTTACATAAGTATACCCCCTTGGATTTATCCTTAGAAATGCCACACTGTACATATCTTTAAACTTTAACAGAGTGGTCAGTAATCTAATTTATTTGATAATTGATTAAATGTTTCCATCAGATCAAAAACTACTAGCCAGAAATGACTTATAACTTCTGAGCTAAAACCAAATATAAGTGGAAATTCACTTATGTGGCCTTGGATAATTTAATTCATATTTCTAAACTTGGATGAGACCCACTAATTCCTCTTCAATCGTCAATAAACCTTTATACAATGAGGATTAAACATAGGAGAGTGATTATTTCTTATGCACCAATAGATGACTGTAAATTTTGTATTGACTTATTTAGTGGGATTTTCTTTGTGCTCATCTGTAACTATGAAAAACAAATCAATATGGTATTGGATTGGTTTTGGATGGGAGGAGGGTAGATTGGCAAAATAAGAAAAGATCAGACCCAAATGAGGAGACTCCATGAGAAAGAATTACAAACAGATAAATACAGGTGGATAAAGTCCTAGAGTGAAATTGAAATCATTCCTGCATTCACTTCTTTTTTTTTCCCTAGCATTTATAGCAAGCTCAACAAAACCTTTCTTAGGCCTAAGAAAAATTTCCCCATGGACCGGATACTTAAGATACATCTGTCACTGGGACACAATGCTGTACACCAGAAATTGACACATTGTAACTGACTATTTATTAATTAAAAAAAATGATATGTCTGTCAGTTGAGCAGTATCTATATTCTAAGTGATGGAAAGTTTATTGTAAACTAAAAGTAACAAGAAGCATGGAGTGTTTTGAGGCCTTTGTTACTGAAAATGACAATAGATAGTGTTCTTGGGTGTTGCCCTGCTTTTTCTTTAAAAAGAGCGAAGCTGTCATTTGGGCTCCTGGCCCTCTGGGGGAGATGGTTATCTCTATTACTGTTCATTTGTTTAGCACTCCATGCTGTCAAAGCCCTTTCTTTGTTCGCCTGCTGGATATGTCAGATGTATTACTGAGATGTTTTAAGTCACAATTCATTGGTTTCTTTCCATTTTTGGCTCTTCATTAATGTGGATTAAAGGTGGAATTACTGACTGGGTATAAGATCACAACAATACCTAATTAATGGAACACCTTGGAAAACAGAAACACTTCTAACACAAAGAAAACTGTGTTTAATGATACTCCTCAGTTTGCTAAAAGTCTTTTAGAGATTTTCCCAGGGAAACTGATTCTATTTTTAGGCCTCATGCTTGTTAATTTGCATTTGGCCCTTAATACTATTTGTTTAAATTTTAAAAGTCCATGGCAGGGGTAGAGGAATAGCTCAGTGGTAGGGCGAATGCTTAGCATGCATGAGGTCCTGGGTTCAATCCCCAGTACCTCCATTTTTAAAAAAGGACAACAACAACAAAAAAGCCCAAGGTAAATGATGAATATAAATGTTTTCTTATGGTTTTTAACATGTACTTTAATACACACATACTTATGTATGTATATGTATATGCACACACACACGCATCTCTTTTGTTTTGACCCTAGCCCTTCAAATTCAGCTAACCCACCTACAAGCTCCATCTTGAAATTGTGGGAAAGCTTTGAAGATTCTAGATATTGTAGTGATCATCTAGGCCTTCTCCCTGCCCTTTCCTTCCCAGGTGTACATGATGCTATATTAGTTCCCCATTACTGTGTAACAGATTACCTCAAACTTAGTGACCTGAAACAACACCCATTGATTATCTCATAGTTTCTGTAGGTCAGGTGTCCAGGCATAGCTTTGCTAGGTTCTCCACTCGAGGATTCATAAGGCTATAATCAAAGTATCATCCAGACTGCATTCTCATCTGGAAGCTCAATTAGGAAAGGACCTGCTCCCAAGCACTCTCTAATTGTTGGCAGAATTAATTTCTTGTGGCGGTAGAATTCATGCCAGCTTGCTTCTTCTGAACTAGCAATGGAGAGAGACAGAGTCTCTGCTTTTTCAAGTCTCTGAATTTCAGGAGGGTATAGACCCTGTTTTAAAGGGCTCACCTGATTAGGTCAGGCCCACCCAAGATTATCTCCCTTTCAATTAACTAAAAGTCAACTAATTAGGGACCTTAATTACATATGCAAAATCCTATCACCTCTGCCATATTCTTTTTTCTTTTTCTGCATTTTTGCTGGAAAATGATTTTTTAATTTGCATTATTCATTTTTTATTGCACTATAGTCAGTTTACAATGTTGTGTCGATTTCTGGTGTACAGCATAATGTTTCAGTCATACATATACATACATATATTCTTTTTCATTATAGGTTACTACAAGATATTGAATATAGTTCCCTGTACTATATAGTATAAACTTGTTTATCTATTTTACATATAGTAGTGTGTATCTGTTAATCCCAAGATTCTAATTTGTTCCTCTCCCCTTTCCCCTTTGATAACCATAAGTTTGTTCTCTGTGTCTGTGAGTCTATTTCTGTTTTGAATATAAGTTCATTTGTGTCCTTTTTTATCAATTCCACATATAAGTGATATTGTACGGTATTTTTCTTTCTCTTTCTTCTGCCATATTCTATTGATTAGAAATAGGTTACAGGTCCTACCTACACTCAAGAGGAGGAGATTATACAGGGATGTGGGTCACTGGGGGTCATCTTAAAATTTTGCCTACTGTATGGTGCCAAAGACCGTGCTATTTCTACTCTAATCTGGTTGGAAGATTGGGATCAAGATCCTTTAGAATTTTAAGATACTATAATTTCATAAATAAAATTGAGAAGGAATAAGTCCCAAATGAATGAGTGGTTTGAGAGGAGATTACCCAAACTGTTGTGCTTGAAAATACAATGCAAATCACAAGAACTAAACGGAGCATTGCTTAAGATCGAATCTAAGAGATTGACCCTCACCTCTTATTTTGGATCACAGTTTGCTTTGCAGTTCTCTGCCCCTCCTGGCCATCTCGTTTTGTCATTTGGAATGGAGACACTCCACTTTAAAAGTAAACTCATGTTGTCAGATGTGTGCCTTACTGAAGCAAAAAGATGGCCTCTGTGGGAAGTGAGCAGATTTAACCAGGCAGCTGCAGTAAAGACGTGCTTTTGAAATGCCTTTTTGAATTTTCTGCTTTGAAGACTAGAAAAAAGGGATGAGCCATGTCTAGAGAGTCCACATGTATTCTCTCAGTGAACTAATACGGAGCATCTACCGTGTGCCAGACCCACGGAACCTAGGCACAGAAGCCCAGACACACACAGAAGAGGGCTCCTAGCTCGAGGAACTTCCAGTTGAGTGGGAGAAATAGACGTGCCAGCTGAGTGGTATAAAGATGTGTGTGGGCTCAGGCATCAGAGTCGGGGTGGAGAACAAGCACTTCTGCTGCCAGGCTGAGGGCAGTGTGAGTATGGGGGCCAGGAGAGCTGGGCTGAGAGAGCTAGATGGTATTTTTTGGTGTGGGAGCAGGTCATGGTGTGAGAGGAGATTTTACACTGTGTGAGTGGCCCTGGATAGTGCTATGAGTGGCCCCAAGGATTTGCAGATACATACTACTCTACATAAAATAAACAACAAGCACATACTGTATAGCATAGGGAACTATATTCAATATCTTGTAGTAACCTATAATGAAAAAGAATATGAAAAGGAATTTTTATGTATGTATAATTGAATCATTATGCTGTACACCAGAAACTAACACATTGTACGTTGACTATACTTCAATAAAAAAAATAAAAGGAACTCTGAATTTCAAAAAAAAAGTAGGCACCCCAATCAGACTCAATGATGGTGTGACATAGTCTGCCATTATATGCTTCTGATAAGCATTATTTGCTAATGTAAGTAGCATGGTGCAAGCGATGCCAAGGGCCCCCTGGGGAGGGTGTGTGATGTCTGGGACTTTCTTCTATAAAGCTAATCAGCGAAAACCTGTGAAACTCCTAATGCTGCTTTTGCTTTTCATAACATTTCAGTGGAAATTATGTATTCGCTCAGTCCTAAATAACCAACATTGACAGTTTTATAAAATTGGACTGTATGGGAAATAAAAGATACACTTTGTTTTTATTCATTTCTTACCCAGTGAAGACCAAAAAAGGTTATCCGTTTGAATTTATAATATTAAATATCTTTCAGCATGAACGTGCCTGCTTGTATATTAATATGAAATATATGAATTGATGGGAGGAATTGGAAGAGCATGCAAGTCCCTTGTATGCCTCCGAACTCTCACAAGGTGATTCTCGTGGCAGGGCAATGAGTGAGTGACGTCGGGCTGGGTGTTTGGAGTGTGGATTCAAATGATGCTAAGCCCCAAACCCAAGAGGCCAGTATCCTTGGTATATGTGGCTGCATTTATAGGGGTGGGACTGGGTGGCAGCAAAGTTGAAAACAAACTCAAGAGACACAGCTCCATCACTTAAAGTAAATTTCCACAAGGATTACTTTTTCTTTTTCATAAATAATAATTCATAATCAACAGATAACATGAATATCTTATAAGGTCAGGATTTGGAGCTCGCCAGTTTCTCCCACTTCCTAGCTATTTTTATTTGTAAATTTGGGTAGGTCATTTACCTGCAGCAAATTCCAGTTTCCTCAGTTCTAAAATGAGAATAATTATATTTGTCTTGAAGTTTCACTAAATGAATTATGTGAGCTAACATATGTAATGCGCCTAACATAATATCTGGAGCTAGAGATAGAGCTGGGGCTTAGAAAAAGACAGCATGGAAAGTGGTGAGAGCACAAGTCTTGGAATTATTTCTTCATTCAATAAGCACTGATCGAATTAAGCATCCAGTAAGTGCTAGGTATTGGGCTAGGTACTGGATGCACAGTGGTGAATACAGTTACATGACCACATCTATTAGAACTTGAAGCCCAGAGGTTGGGATGCCAGGTCTGCCACTTACCACCTGTCTGACCTTGGAAAGACATTTCATCTCTCTGAGCTTTACTTTGCATTTATGTAAAGTAGGTATGATAATACCTGCCTTGCAGTGTTCTTATGAGGTTAAAGGAAGCAATGTATGTGAAATACTAGGCTTATTGTAGGTACTCAGTAAATGGTGTCAGTAGATCATCATCATCATCAAAATCCCGTTATTGCCATGAGAAATTTAAAGCAGTTTGGGGCTGACACTACAGACTATTCTGGATTGAGGTTCTGTAGATTTTCCAATACCTTCTCTGGTGTTTCAGCATATTGAGTCCTCCCCCTACTCTGCCCTCAGACCATTTAGGCTCAGGTGATAAATATTAACCTCAACAATTTAAGACCATAACAATTGTAGACCCTGCAGAAGGTTAGTATGGAATCTGTTCCAACCCCCTTAATTTCCCAATGAGAAACAAAGGGTAGTTAGTGCCAGTCAGGAGTGTAACCCTGCTCTTCTGACTCCAAGTTGACTGATCCTTCTACAGAATGAAGGAACAATGCAGCAGATATACTGCAAACTGTGCATAACCCAAAGTAAATGGTGCCCTAAATATACCTGAGCATGGACTGATGACAAAAAGAGGGATTACTTTATTAAGGGATATTCGTTATCAAGGTTATTGTGGATCACGACACTAGTTTTGTAGGTCTTGTGTTGGGGAAGTTCAAGTGTAGTTGGTTTCTGTTTTCTGCATAGTTTGAGGGGTCTATGACATCAACATGGCTAGTTTGTGATTAGCTAATTTATATCTTCTGGTGCATAGTTTACTTTGATTTTTCAGCTGTAGAATGGCATCATGGAAACACACAGGTTCTGGAGCCAGTGACAGAGCTGGACTCAAATCCCACTGCCCTTATTTATCCGCTGTGTGGATGACTTGAGGCATGTTACCTAACTTCTCTGAGCCTGTTCCTCATAAGTAAAATCAAGGTAATAGTTTTTATATTGTGCAGTTGTGGTGAGGAATAGATGAATTAATCCATGTAAGGTGCTTGGAATATTGCCTGATACCTAGTATGTACTCAGTAAATGTTAGCTATTCTTATTGAACCCATATTTATGTACAAGACTTTCTTGATTGGCAGTTGCTACCATCTTAGATTTGATACAACTATTGAGAAGCTTAAGAGACTTCTAAAGTCATTCGCTATGGTGGTAATGCTTTAATACCACCTTAAGCTTGCACAACGCTCTAACCTTCTAATCTTTCAATACGTTAATAAATATTGATTGAGTTCCTGTTCTGTGCCAGACACTGTTTTATCCCTGTGAAAGAGGCAGAAGTAGGATCAGTGTAATTATCTGCATCTGAAAAAGAAGAAAGCACGTGTGCAAAGAAATTAATGGATTTGCTTCATGTCATGCTGCCGTCAGTAGTTCAGGTGGGGCTGGAGCGCAGACCTTTGGACTTTCTACCCACAGCCCTTCCAGCTTTATCCTGCTTTTGGGCCTGGTGCAATGGGCCTGGGCCAGATGCATGAGAAGTGAGTATCAGGGATGCTCCAATGGGACTGATTTTAAAAAGAAGGCTAGGAGCCACCAAGAGCTAGGGGAGAGTAAGAAATTAAAAGTCCGGGAAGAAAGCAGAGTTCAGAGGAGGGGCGAGAAGTTAGGGGTCAGTAACCCAGTGAGGGGTAGGGGACGGGTGCAAGGTGTAGCCGAGGACTTTTACAGACGGCCCGGCTGACCTGAGTGGGCTTCCTGTCTCAGCCACAGTGTTTGTCCTGAGGCACCTTCAGTGCGGAGCTGGACTTGTGACCCTGCACAGGTGTTGGCTTTTCCTTGAGATGTTCCTCTGTGTCAAGGCAAACCTTTCTCTTAAAAGGGGTTCTGTTGTCTTGATCACAGAAATGCAGACTAGCATCACTGTAAATCAGTGAAGTTTGTCATTACAGGTTAGCTGCAGGTAAGAACAGGAACCGCAGACAGCTTTGGCAGTAGTGATGCCTGTGAATGAAGTTGAGTGTGGGAGAGGGAAACTCAGCGACATGAAATGGGCTGCCCTGTGTGTATGTAGATGGCCCTTCTGACTTCCCATCGTTGCCCCACAGCCACGAGGATGGGCTGTCCTGATCTGGCCACATTTTTTCCTTAACTCCTGTGGTGACCAACAGCACCATTTGCCAGATGGTTCACGGGGGTGCGGGGACAGCATGCAGCTGTGACATGTGACAGAGTAAAGTTAACTGACCCTTGTGGGAATTGGACTGATAGCTTTCATATAAGGCTTTCAGAATCTCATTTCACATAAACTGTAGATTAAACAAAAGTTTATGTAAACAGATCCAAGCCAATTGACTTTGGAGTGAAAAACCGCATTCATTCTGATTTCTAATCCTCATCAATTTTTTAGACAGATGTCTGGGGTTAGGGGTTCAGATGAAGACATAGTTTGAAAATGACGAGGCCTTCGTATGGACTCCGAGAGGACTTGGGGACCTGTCAATTGCTAGCTAGTGAGAATATACTGTTGGCCCCGAGTGGGCAACTTTAAATGTCAAAAGGTTCAGGAGTAAAGGGCTGAATATCCCCTAAGTTAGAGTCTCCAAATCTCAAGATCCTCAGTACGATTGGTCTTGATCTGCAGTGCCTCTGCAGAAGAAAATACTGACTTTAAAGAACTCCTTGAATTTCTTGAAGTATGAAATTCCTCTCCAGGCTGAAAGTTCTTTTCCATTTCTGTGCTTCAAATCTACGGAAGTATAGGAATCAAAGTCAAACATGCTGTCGCACAGAAAGTTCAAGTTCCACATTTTGCTGCAGATAAGGAGTCTGCTTTGCAGTTACCTCTAGTACTTTCCAAGCCACACTCCTACTATGAGGGCTAACAAAACCATCAGCATCATTTTTAGGTTCTCTGTGGTATCAACCTCCATCCCTGCTCTCCTCCTCTTCCTTCTCCTCCTCTGCACCCCCCACCCCGACCTGCAGGGGTATAGACGGTATTGAAATTCACTTGTCCTTCCATTTCTAGAAAGGCTTCTCCTCTTTTCCTTCTCTCCATTGTCTCTCAATCTAGTCTAATTTTTACAGTAAGGCTCCCACCTGCTTTTGGTTGCAGAATGACCTTGGAATCTTTTGCTAGGGGAACACAGCTCTCTTGCCTTCTAGCTAGCAATTAGTGTCACATGATGTAAACTGCACAGTTTACAAATAGAGCTAGGAAAGGTGAGACGTGCCTTTTGCTTGGAAATATTCATATCACTGAATAATTGGAAAACTTGAGTGGTGAGCCCATACTATTATATATATATGGTATAAATATGTATATCTAATGTGTTCATGTATATATGCATATCTATACACACACACACACACACACACATATATATATATAATTTGTAATAGGATATGGATAAGGTGCAACTCGTCCTCATTCTTCCATTTGGAGCTGAGTTTCTTCACACTGCAGTATTCGTTTTGATAACCGTGCAGAGACAGATGGCATTTTGTCCTCCTTCCAGAACAGAGGAATGGTTTGCCGAGCTATAGCTAGTATAATGAGAAGCCGTGTAAGTTGAAGCTGAGGTAAAACCAGAGCATCTGTCAGTCCTCGCTTGCCAGATTGGAGATGCTGCAGACAAACTAATATTTCAACAAAAAGTTGAAGCAAGTATAGATTTGTGACCAAAATGATTGCATTTGATAACAATGCCATAGCAGATGTCCTAGAGTTCATGCTTGGTTTTTATTACTGCTCTGTGAGTGTTTTTGGAAGCGAGACCTAGCGGCACAGCTTGTACAGAGCATGTTCGTTATAAAATTTTATTTTACAGAAAACAATGAGATGGAAAATTTGTAGCTAATTTGGTACTTTCCTACTCTATCATGTTTCTTTACTTATTATTTGGGGAAAGATTCTCTTCTTGTTTGATTTATGTTGGCACTTTCTAGCCTAATGAAAGAACATCATGTTAATTTAAAATCGAGAATGAGAAACCCACATTAATGTTCATTATCTAATGTGATGTTCTCAGTGTGGACCATGGGAAGATGCACCTTAACCCTCCTTTTCATCCATTCAGACTTTTGGTTTTTGTTAATAAGGGTAATTTTTAAAACGCTTTTTAAAAAGATCCTGATTAGAAGAGAAACCGGAGAAATATGATTTGCCTACTGTCTTCTTTCATCTAGAGTTAGATTAAAAGTTGATATTTCCTCAAGAAAGCAATTGTTTTAGATACAGATGATTTAAGGTCTTTACATATGGTGAAGAATGTGTTTTTAAGAGTACAGAATGCCTTTCTGGCCTGAGTGCCACCTAACACAGTGTTAGTATGACTCAATGTAGGAAAGTCACCCGCTCCGCACCCAGCTCCCACGATGAGTGCATTATATGAAGAACAATTATTCTGGGTTTCAGTGGAATGGGAAATAGCTGTATAACCTGATTGCTTTATAACAGATTTCTTATTGGGAGAAGGCAATTATTTTCAAAGGTTGCTGAATGTTAATAAAAGGTTATATGTGGTAGTCAAAATGTTATAGCATCAAGTTTACAGATAGGAAGATAGTCCAATTACATACAAGAATATTTCCTAGTACAGGGGCTGTTAGGACCATTCCTGCGCCATCTCTTGTAAGTGAACTGTATTCATGGACAAGTAAGTGTTCCTGTCTCCCTACAACTCAGTGGCTCTTGGGAAACATGTGTTTTAATTTCTGGCACTCCTCTTTTTGCTCCCCTTTGAGGTCTTAACTTGGATTGTTCTATCCCCTAGCAGTTTGCGGTGTTGGCGTCTTTGGGTTACAATGAAAGCAGTAGCATGGCTTGGGGTTTGCCTGAATGGGTTGATCTGCAGTTGTTTTGTAGAGTGCTAAACCGTACTCCCAGCAAGTCTCAGTTTGAAATGGAAATGTTATGATATAGTAACACACTAGTGTGTTAAAATAGATATGTATGTAATTAAATAAACATATTGAAGCTAAAGGAAGAAAAATAACCCATTAAATTTTACTCTCGTCTACTTAAAGGCAGTCTTGCCTGTCTGTTGTTCTTATATTGTCTGCTTTCTCAAAGCTGTTTTATTAAATGATATTTTTTTTATATTTAAAGAGGATTACATTTTCAGTTTTTAAAAAAACCCACTGTATCCAATATAAATAATTATCAGCTACATCTAATGTTATAAATGGCATATCCAAGACATTAGGCTTTGGGGGCTTTTAAATTATTTAAATTTGTTTTTTGAATATGTTTATATTGCATTGCAGAAAAGTTTGGTGTAGTTTTAATTGTCATACCACAGAGAGGTTCCTTCTCCTCTCCTTGGATCTGATCAGATCACTTGCTTGCTTATAAACCTTCAAAGGCCCAGAGGAGAAACTTGGCCTAGAGGAAAAACTTCGTTGTATAGGATTCAAGGTCTTTGACATCTTCCCCTACCTTCCTAGTTGGTGATGACTTCCACCACCCCTCCCCATCCATCTCCCATACTTCACACACTGAGCTCCAACCCCCAAAACCCAAGTCACACTGAAGCTTCCTTGTGCTCCTCCACCTTGGCACACACCATAGCCTCTGAGTAAACTGCCCTTTCTATTCCCCAACTCTGTTCCTTCCTTTAGTTGCCCCTATAAGACATGACACTCATATTCTGGCACTGAAATTTTTGAAATTGCCAAATAGGTATCCTCGTGTGAACTGTTATGCAAGTTCAAGGTACAAATATGCCTAGACCTCTCTCATGTTTTCCAATTAATTGCTCAAGCTCCCATTTGCTTGTTAGCAAGAAATGCAGTATCTCCCTCTAGATCGGTCTCCTCCCACCCCCACCAAATGCCTAACAGCTCTAGGGGTTCTTACAGTTCAGAGATGATGGGAAACTGGGATCCAAGTTTACTCTTGCTATTGCCATACAGGGACACTTTGGAAGTTGGCAACATTCAAAGGCTTCAAGGTGACTTTTTTGCACTTCTCACACCAGAATATGGAAAAACACACATTGGATTCCCAAAGGTCATCCTTCTATCCTAGCATTTCAAAAAAAAAAAAAAAAAAAAAGGAGAGTTCTAGTGACAAAATAAATATTTGTTCTTTTTTTTAAACATTTTTTATTGATTTATAATCATTTTACAATGTTGTGTCAAATTCTAGTGTTCGGCACAATTGTTCAGTCATACATGGACATATACACACTCATTGTCACATTTTTTCCTCTGTGATTCCCTGTGCTATACAGTATAATCTTGTTTATCTATTCTACAATTTTGAAATCCCAGTCTATCCCTTCCCACCCTCCACCCCCCTGGCAACCACAAGTCTGTATACTATGTCTATGAGTCTATTTCTGTCCTGTATTTATGCTTTGTTTTTTTTTGTTTGTTTGTTTGTTTTTGTTTTTGTTGTTTAGATTCCACATATGAGCAATCTCATATGGTATTTTTCTTTCTCCTTCTGGCTTACTTCACTTAGAATGACATTCTCCAGGAGCATCCATGTTGCTGCAAATGGCGTTACGTTGTCGGTTTTTATGGCTGAGTAGTATTCCATTGTATAAATATACCACCTCTTCTTTATCCACTCACCTGTTGATGGACATTTAGGCTGTCTCCATGTCTTGGCTATTGTAAATAGTGCTGCTATGAACATTGGGGTGCAGGTGTCATCCTGAAGTAAGGTTCCTTCTGGATATAAGCCCAGAAGTGGGATTCCTGGGTCATACGGTAAGTCTATTCCTAGTCTTTTGAGGAATCTCCATACTGTTTTCCATAGTGGCTGCACCAAACTGCATTCCCACCAGCAGTGTAGGAGGGTTCCCCTTTCTCCACAGCCTCTCCAGCATTTGTCATTTGTGGATTTTTGAATGATGGCCATTCTAACTGGTGTGAGGTGATACCTCATTGTAGTTTTGATTTGCATTTCTCTGATTATTAGTGATATTGAGCATTTTTTCATGTGTCTATTGATCATTTGTATGTCTTCCTTGGAGAATTGCTTGTTTAGGTCTTCTGCCCATTTTTGGATTGGGTTGTTTATTTTTTTCTTATTGAGTTGTATGAGCTGCTTATATATTCTGGAGATCAAGCCTCTGTCAGTTTCATCTGCAGAAATTTTCTCCCATTCTGTAGGTTTTCTTCTTGTTTTACTTCTGGTTTCCTTTGCTGTGCAGAAGCTTGTAAGTTTCATTAGGTCCCATTTGTTTATTCTTGCTTTTATTTCTTCTAGAACAAAATTTTTGAGATGTATGTCAGATAATGTTTTGCCTATGTTTTCCTCTAGGAGGTTTATTGTATCTTGTCTTATGTTTAAGTCTTTGATCAATTTTGAGTTGATTTTTGTGTATGGTGTAAGGGAGTGTTCTAGCTTCATTGTTTAACATGCTGCTGTCCAGTTTTCCCAACACCATTTGCTGAAGAGACTGTCTTTATTCCATGGTATATTCTTGCCTCCTTTGTCGAAGATGAGTTGACGAAAAGTTTGTGGGTTCATTTCTGGGCTCTCTATTCTGTTCCATTGGCCCATATGTGTGTTTTTGTACCAATACCATGCTGTCTTGATGACTGTAGCTCTAGAGTATTGTCTGAAGTCTGGGAGAGTTATTCCTCCAGCCTCTTTCTTTCTCTTCAGTAATGCTTTGGTAATTCTAGGTCTTTGATGGTTCCATATAAATTTTATTATGATTTCCTCTAGTTCTGTGAAATATGTCCTGGGTCATTTGATAGGGATTGCATTAAATCTGTAGATTGCGTTGGCCAGTGTGACCATTTTAACAATATTGATTCTTCCAATCCAAGAGCATGGGGTATCTTTCCATTTTTTAAAGTCTTCTTTAATTTCCTTCATCAATGGTATATAGTTTTCTGTGTATAATTCTTTCACCTCCTTGGTTAGATTTATTCCCAGATATTTTATTACTTTGGGTGCTATTTTAAAGGGGATTGTTTCTTTACTTTCTTTTTCTGTTGATTCGTTAGTGTAAAGAAATGATAAATATTTGTTCTTAATAACAAACAAGACCTTACATTTGAATAACTTTTAAAATATATTCGTATGAGGTCAGCAGAACAGATTAAGTTGCCCCTGGTATAGACAAAAACATTGAGGCTCAGGGAAGTTAAGTCACGTGTATGTTTAAGTGTACAGAGTAAGCTAAGTCATAGATCTGAGGCCAGTACCTGTTTTATTTATTTATTTATTTTTTAAATTGAAGTACAGTCAGTTTACCATGTAGATAGCCAGAAACTGTTTTTTGACTCTGCCTCTCCTTTAGATTTCTGCTTTTGCATTTCGGATCTCATTTGTTCTGGCCCTCTGGCCCCTGGCTCTGCCCTGCCCTCAAAGTTGGGGCCTGTACTATGGGCTCTCTCTGCTTTGAGCTACCTGGAAGGTGCACTCCGTCTGACCGCCTCCTCAAGACCGAACCTTGACCACTGGGCTCAGCGCAGAGGCAGGAAGGGAAGAGTTAGGCCACTTTTAGACCCATTTTGATCAAAAAAAAGGATGCAAATAATTGAAAGACCACTTTCTCCTAAATGCCTTTTCATGTTACGACCAAATAGGCATCATTTTTCTTTTTCCTACTTTACTCGAATTAATTATTTAAACCCAAGATAGGAAAGTAAATTGTTTTTCTGTTATATCTGCCCTGATGTGAGTGTGCAGCTAGGAGCCAGGGTGAGTCTTCTGTGTCTGTGTGCACAATTGCTGTGCTCGGGAACTTACCTTTAGAGTGAATTTTGCCCTTGTGCCACTTATTAAGCAAAACATGCTAATTAAAAATAAGAAATCAAAGGACAGTTTGTGAAGGAAACTGCCTCCAGGACGGGAAGAGGGCAGATTGTATCCTTTCAGGGCCAATGCTCAGACACTGTTTCTTATTAGATAAGTAAATGGATTACCCAGGAAAACAGGAGCAGTCTCATTTCATGTTCTGATACGTTCATCCTGTACATAATGCTAAACTCAAACCCTACAGTATTACTTTTGCAAGACCAGGGTTGGCTTGAAAAATAGACAAAGAAACAGTAAATTAAATTCAGAATTGAAATAAATGATGTGAATACTCTTTCGGTCAGTATGGGCACATTCACAGACACAAAATAAGCTCAATGAGACTAACAAAGCTTACAAATCAGTGACTTGGCAGAATCTATCAGTTCTTCCCTCAAGTAACATAGCCTGAAAAACGGTAGGGTTCTCCTAGGCCCTCTGTGAGGAAGTTTAACATAAAAATGGGTAGCAATAGTGAAGAGGTATTTGTAACTCCATGTTCATTGCAGCATTATTCACAATAGCCAAGATACAGAAACAACCTAAGTGTCCATCAGCAAATGATGAAGATAATGGGGTATGTACATACAATGGAGTATTTTTCAGCCATGAGAAGGAAGGAAATCCTGCCATTTGCAACAACATGGTTGCACCTTGAGGGCATTATGCTAAGTGAAATAAGCCACTCAGGGAAAGACAAATACTGTGTGGTATCACTTGCATGTGGAGTCTAAAAAACAAAAGTCCAAATCATAGAAACACAGAGTAGAAAAGTGGTTGCTAGGGGGAAATTGGGAGAATTTGATAAAAGAGTACAAACTTTCAGCTATAAGATGAATAAGGTCTGAGGATCTAACGTAAAACATGGTGATGATAGTTGATAACACTGTAACTGTGTAATTGAAATTTGCTGAGAGTGTGGAATCCTTTCACAATATATGTGTGCATCAAATCACCACTTTAAATATCTTAACAATTTTATTTGTCGGTTATTCCTTTATTTCCTAAAGCTGAAATAAAAACAAAAACAAAAAGATGGGTAACAGATCTCAAAGTTATATACTAAGTTTGGATGAATCTCATTTCTGGGAGTCAGTTGAGGTAATCCTGGACTGTGTGCATGTGACAGGTCACAGCTAGCCTTGCTCCATGTCACCATTCCTCCTAATTCTAATCCCTGTGCCTTAATGGTGACTCGTGGCCAGTATTAGAAGAGTTTCCTTTATTTAGATCACCATTTTAGACTAACATTCAAATGACTCATTTGCCTGCTGCTGACTTTGGATAGACTGAATCTTTTCTTTGCACCAAGTATGGCTTTTCTACATTTTCACCGTATTAACTCCTATCTTTAATTATATATTTTTTTTAGTGTCCATTGAAAGAAATTGGTCTATAAGGTTTGGTGCAAAGATATTGAGTGTTTCCAGCAAATAATAAAATATCATGCAAATCTGTAGTTGTGTACTTCAAAATGCCAAGTCACAAAAATCTGTATGGTAGTCCAGTGTGTAACTATGTGTTAATTTATTGAACCTGTCTCCTGTTGAGGCACAGTTGGATTTCTTACAGTGTTTCACTATTCCAAACAGTGCTACAGTAAACGTTCTTACGAATACTGGGTTTTTGTATTTTGTGATTGCCTCTTTGAGACTGACCTTGTTCAACTTTGCTTACCTGGTAAATAAATAAGCAACTGTTTCTAATTATACTTTTTCTTGTGCTGTTTAGATGGTTATTGAAGTTGAATATACTTTAATATGCTTTCCATTTGTTTTGCTATTCTTATTTTATAAGATGCCCTTTGTCATTTTTTCTGTTTTAACATTTTTTTTTTCTTTTTAAAATTTTAGCTTGTAAGACCTCATTCTATATTGGGAACGTGTTCTTTTATATCATCATGTGGTTGAAAATATTTTCCCCATTTTGTCATTTTTCTTTAAATTTTGAGATGTTGCTTTACTCTGTAATTTAAAATTTTTAGTTTCTACATATTCAAATTTTCCAGACTTTTAAGTTATGGTTTCTTGTTACTTGTGATATGTTAGGCACTTTTCACCACAAGCTTTTGAGAAAAGCTCAGCCAAATTGTCTTTTATAACCTTTATGGCATTTCTTTTTGTTGTTATATTTTTGATCCATCTGAATTGAATTTGATATGAAGAGTCAGTCAGAGTTTCAACTAGTAATGTAGCTTTTGATTTTATCTCATACACAAACTTCAGAGTTAACTGGGGTTAATTTTTAAAATCTTGATTTTCCCCTCCATTTGCTACCCAGTTAACCAAATACCATTTGTTAAATAATAATTCATATTTTCCTAAGATTACCATATATAATAAGTTGTACGTCTAGACTGTATTTAATGAAATATTTACTTTAGGAGGCTGTGTCACCTATTAGAAAGAGCATAACTTTGAGGCCAGTCATACTTAAGTGTGTTTAGTTCATTTTGAAGAGAACTTTTTTTTGAGTGCAGGTTCCTTGTATACAGCTCTATCATCTCTAAGCTGTTTGACCTGTAGTTAAGCACTTAACTTCTCTGATCTTCACTTGTGACATTTGCACCATATACCTACCCTCTAGGGTTTTTGTGAGTCTCAGATGAAATAATGTAAGGCAGTCCTTACTTAGCACAATAGTGCAGGACCATAAAAGTGATCATGTAAGCTGAAACCATGCAGTGTTCCCATCGATTAATGGGAAAATTATGATTGTTCCATGACCTTTAAAAATTTTGTCAAAACATTACAAACTCTTTTATTGTCAAGTTACAAATGTATAGGGGAATGAAATAAAACTATAAAACTAATATTTATTTAGTACACTATAATTTAAAACACTAGAAACATTGAAAATTAAAGTGTTTATTACATTTTTCTTTATTAAAAAGTATTAAAAGTAGTTTTAACAGTATTTGCCTTCTTGTTGTGTAAGTTACAATATGGAGCGACCATCTTTTCTATGCACTGGTGAGTTGTCATACTCTTTTTCAAGTTTGGATCACTTGCCAATATTTTAACCTTTTTACTTTCAATATTGTGAAATATCTCCAAGCATCTCTTTTTAATTTGAAAAATTTTGCTATTGTCACTTCCTTTGGGACAGCATCATCTTTTTCTCACAACTGCTTTTTTCTTGTATGCTGATTAGCTCACCTTCACTGGGGTCCTCTGGCTGCACATCTAAGGTCTTTTGAGTTGCAACAGTGTCAACAGTCCTGTGGTCAGCAGTTTCTTCTATAACTCCATTTGTGTTTGATTCAGTTTTCACTTCCAGGATTATGACATTTTGTTTCTTGGCTTCACTTTCATCTTTGTTGGTCAGTTTCCTCTTTTAATTATCCATTTTTGTAAAATGCTGCTTGGTTTATTAGTGGAACACAAGGAGGCAACACAACAATGACACACTTTGCTGTGTGTGCTTGAAACTGAATAACAGACCCTCGGTGACCAATCACAGACTTTGAAAGAAGTGATGTAATTGATCACTAGTCACAGTGCACATCTGTTATTTTATGTGGTGACTTATGGGCTGAAGAGCTAACAGTGAAGTTTGTCCTTTATGCAATTATTCACAATTCATATACTGTGATAACTGAAATTTGAACTGTCTTGTTGGGGGACTGTTCTTCCTTAACTAAACTGTAGTGACTGAAATTTGTACATATCAGAATTGTGTGAGGTGAGGGCTGCCTGTAAAGTATATACCACAGTGTTTGACGTATAGTAGGTGCTTATAGAAGATAAGCTCACTTTCCCTTCTTTTCCCTTCAGATGAATCTAAATAGCCCTACACAAACTTTAGTGTTGATTGGGGTTAGACACTGAGTTCATTATTTGAGGAAAGGAGATGAGTTTGGAAGGAAATCTGTGAATATATGACCTACACCATATGTTTCAATTTCCATATTATGCATGATTTTGCACCCTAAATATAGCCCATTCCTTCAGCTACTACTAATTTCCCCACATCTCTCCTATCTCCATGGTTTCCTTCCCCAGTTTGGGGCATTAGTTTATAATCTTCAGGATGATTTCTGCTATGCACCCCAACAATTTTTGACAAACTCAAACATTTATTGGGCTTCACAGCTAACATTTCCAACCATTATTTGTAGATATGTGAGTTTTAAAATTGAATCTTCTCACCACCCCAAAAAATGAAATGTTCCCAAATCGCAGAGGCATTGTTAATAGAACAAGTGTGTTTTATCAATAGGAGCAGACCTAGGTAGGTGACCGAGCCGAAAGTTAATTCGAGTGACAATATTTTAAAATGTTACTTTCAATGATACTGAATTTGAATTCTTTATTGGCTCTAGGAGACTAAAATGTTGAGTTTATGGTGGAACCATGAAGTGTGTTGCTCTCTCTTTTTGCTGCCACCTTAGGACAGACACATCACTGTTGCAGTGCTGGTTCTTCCCCTGTAGGGCTTCATTTAGTATGTGAAATGACTCCGAAATACCAGTTGTAGACACTCATGGGTTGTCTTCCACAGAAAGATAGACCACCCATTTTTTATCATTCTTCAGTGAGATTCCAATTACTGTTAAGTTAAACTTGCTAGAAACAATACTAGTTCCCTGGCATGACTGTCATGGCCATCTGTTAGGGTGGCACTGTGCCCACCCAGAGGGTGGTATGCCAGTTTCAACAGGGCACAGGTGCCAGCCAAACATAGGTTTAGAAGGATAGCCTGCAAGAACTCAGCAAGGAGATCCTCCAAGTGGTTAGTGATGCCAAATTAGACCCACATGCTTCATTACAAGGGATCACATCTGTTGATGCTTGTGGGCATTATATTGTCAATTAAGACTTTCTTTTTCTGTTTCTTTATTCATTCTGACTCTGGACTGGGAATATAGAAAATCAGGGGCAAAACTTATCTTGTCCAGAAAAACGATCGGTATTTCCCATGTGTTCCCCTGATGACTGTCTTCTGCAGTCCCCAAACTTTATTCTGAATTATGTGAAATGCTGGGAGACACATGACATTAGCTTATGAGGCTGTCTGTTATCAAAGATAACATTTAGGCAACAATCAACCTAGTCAGCCTCAGATTATCAGCAATGTTTTAAGAATTTATCTGCTGGAACTAGAGATTGTGATTCTAGTTTAGCATCTGTCTTATATATTATCTGTTATTTCTTTATTGAAGGATTATTTTCAACCAAGAATGATACAGACCATAATGAGTCATTCATTATCCAGTGTTCTTGTTCTGGGTCTGGGCTGCAGTGCATGGCTTGACTCCAGAATAGTGTTATTTACACCTTTGGTGGTTTCAAACTACATTACAGTTAGGTACATGAGGCAAGAGGGAAATACAGCTATCTATGCCATGTAGAAAGGATAGAAAGCTTGAAACAAACATTTTGGAGATTTAGGAGTGGAGGCAGGGCTGGGGTTGAGGCCTTTATTGCTGTGTAATAGAGATTGTGGTTGTAGGTCACAACCTGTCCTTTAATTATAGGGTGGAATTTCAAAGGTGACGTCAGCCACTTTCCTCTCTCCTAATATTTGTGCACCCAGATTACAGATAAATTCATGAAAAGTTAATATCATAGCTTTCATGTAAAAGAACCTACAGGATTTTGGAAATATTCCCGAC